>NW_027467782.1:38063062-38128351 GCF_004210375.1 Tachypleus tridentatus
ATACCAGTATCTATTGATATGTTCTTTACAGAATTGCAGTAAAGGCTGCTTTGTTCCTTGTCGTGCATTTTACATGGAATCTAACCCTAGTGAAAATGTTACAGGGCTTTAGTAATTGGTTCACAAACACCTTAATCACTGTAGTTCACTTGAAAAAGTAAGAATTCAACACAGTTGTTTCATTAAATTGCTTGTAACATAGACCATGTTCTTCAGTAAGATCTTATAGTAAAGTGATTTTGTCTTTTTTCTGGTTATAATATTTCAACTTTTGTTTATTCTGTAACTGTTCGGTACAGAGTAACTAATGTTTGTGAGATTCAAGCAAAATTGAAAACAGATCTTTTCAGCTCTAAGAGCTCCCCATATATTGCTTTTCAATGTATGGACTAATTTTGAAATATATTTAAAACTTAAAAAATGTGATTAGCAACTCAATAAGATAAGGTATTACAATGAAATGTTTCATTTTAAAAAAGCATCGTCCAACTGTATAATTTTATACGTGGTTATTCTTTCTTTGCATCTTTTAGGTTTGTAATGGAGTTACTGGTATTTTGACTTACTTCAGTTTACACCAGGAAGTAAAGAGAAATTGTGGAATATACTATGCAAGCAACTAGAATTAGGAGGAATTGATCTTAAATTGGTATGTATTTAGTTATAAATTGCTTTAATGTACTTAATTATAAGTTTATAATGAAATTAAGTACTGATATTTAAAAATTAGTTGTTGATTGTATGACCAGTCACTACACCACTGTGCCAGTAGATTGTGACAACCTTAACTGTGAATAATGAAAGTAATCAGGTACTTTGTTGCATTCTTATAATTAGTATGTGTATGTTTTTTTTATAAAAAAAGCACATTGGGCTATCTGTCGAGTTTACCAGCATGGGAATCGAACCTCTGATTTTAGCATTGTAAGTCTGTAGATTTATTACTGTACCAGAGTGGAACTATAATTAGTACTGATGAGACTAAAGGTATCCATAATTACTTAATTAACCTCTTTGAGTTTGTCACACACAAGATGAGGTACCTGTTCTTTGTTTGGGTTTATAAGCTTAAAACAAAGTTTGTGGGTGGATACTGTAATAAATAATACAAAATACTAACTTTTACACAATTTATTTATAATATAACACATTATTACAGCATTAATTATTACCTCAATGAAAGTTTTGTATAAACTTTAAAACTCAATATGTGTATACTTTAGATATGGTATACACTGTGTGATGGTCAGGGTGACCTTGTAGGAAGAAGTAGTGGCATTAGAGATGCTTACTGTTACCTACTTTCAACACCCCCCTCTGAATGTCCTATTACAATGTTTCATATGATTAATTAATTGACAACCATTGGGCACAGAAGTGGCGGAGGTCAAAATTCAAAGATCATGGTTCGAAGTAGGAAATGGGTATAACTGAAGAAAGGACATTTCACACCAGCATTATGTTGGCTATTGGGCAGAAGCTTCAGGCAAGTTTATGTTGTATTGCAATTTTGGCAACCATATTATTTCTTTGAATTCTTCCATAGATAAAGCTAGTGCACTCTCTGAGATATATACACACTGTGTATGTGTTGTTCTATTGAAAGTTTAAGTGTTTTTTTTTTGTGTATGGATGTGGCACCATATGTGAATGTAGATAATGTTAATTTACATCAAAGATGATAAATACTCAGTAATAGTAATAATGAAGGGGAAGGAATTGTGAACATTCATTAAGTGTCCTTATTCCAAATTATCATCCCACAAAGTTTGGTTGAGGTTAGCCCCAGCTAGTTAGAGGTGTAAGATAAGACAAACATAGATTTTTGTCCTTATACAGAGAGAAAATTTTATATTAGATCTGAGTCAATTTTGAATTCAGTTAATAGCATCTGACTGGCATATCTAGAATATGTAAGTGGCTTATTTAATTTTGAGCAAAATATATCCTGCACATGTTTTGAAGATGGGAATTAAAATGATCTTATTTTAACCCTTTGGACTGGCTAGTTGATGTTGTGCTGTTGTTGTTTGTTGCCCTCTCCCACTAAAATGTGTAACCTAATTGGATAATATCTATGCTTGTAACTTGAAAAATTATGTAAGTTTGTTTAGTATTTGTGTACTATTTTAGATTATGAATTTTTTGAAATATAATTGTGAAATGATTTTTTAATAGTTTTGTCACATCTGGTTTTCTTTTCCCTGTGTCTTAAATCATGTAAATGTATCCATTAGAGAGATTTTTTTTTGTTAAAGTTTTATTTTGTCTGCATTGTTCCATTTATGACATAATCATTTTCTCATCTTCTCATACAGTTTTTCACACATGATTAAATTAGCCATTAAAAATGTGAAAGAAAATAAGACAAATTAATTTGATATTATCATTGGTCATAATATTGTGTTTTATATATCAAATGAGCTATACCTAGTTTTAATTTTATCAGTTATTTGTACTTGTCCTTATTTATTGAAGCAGTTGTATAGTTTCTGAAATAGCATGAAATTGAAGAAAGTAAGAGCACTGACCACAAGATACACAACTTGTATTCTAAACCTGCACTGATACAAGCATTATATTACCAGCTTTACAGTACTGTGCAAAAAAATGTTAGTCAAACATTAGGTGTCAGGTTACTTTCACAAAACAATAGAAAGTTGGTCACAATGTGAAACATCAAAGTGTATTAATCTTCATATTCAGTACAAAAGAAACTTGGTGGAAGTGCTAGTTGTCCCATCTTTCATGCATGGTTGTAAAATATTTAATTAAAGTTTCTTTTAGGATATTGTTCTAAGTGTCTCTAATACACTCCATAAAGTTTCTTTATATGTAACTTTTGATTTATCTTATTTTGGATCTATCAAATCCCAGCTCTGCATAGTTGGATTGAGATCAGGGCTCTAGAGGGGCCATTGCATCATTTGAATGATGCAGCTTCTTTCTTAGCTAAATAATTTTTGCACAGGTTGATGAGTGTTTTGGTAATAGAATACTTTACTACTAATACGAAAACTGCTAGGTATTGATAACCATGTATGTCCATCCTGAAGAACTGCCATTCTCCACCCAGGGTTTCATGTTATGTGCACCTCACATTGTAAAATGCTCTGTTGTTACTGATGGATTCCTCTATAATTTTCTAAGTAAGATAATGTAGTACGTTTGTGTTTGTTAACAATTACTTGGATTACCTACATAGAACTAAATGTTACTGTGCTATTATTACACTGTTCATGACTTAGTACAGTCAAAAAACATTTCTTTAGTACCAATGTTCTGGTACATTAGTCTTGTTTTTTTGTTCTTTAGCTACAGTGGTGTTTATTGATGTTCTGGTACATTAGTCTTGTTTCTGTTCCTTAGGTACAGTGGCATTATTGATGTTCTGGTACATTAGTCTTGTTTCTGTTCCTTAGGTACAGTGGCATTATTGATGTTTTGGTACATTAGTCCTGTTTCTGTTCCTTAGGTACAGTGGCATTATTAATGTTCTGGTACATTAGTACTGTTTCTGTTTAGTTAGTATAGTGGTGTTATTGAGTTTCTGGTATAGTAGTCTTGTTTCTGTTCCTTTATTACAGTGGTGTTATTGATGTTCTGGTACGGTCATCTTGTTTCTGTTCAATTTAGTGCAGTGGTGTTCTGGTATAGTAATCTTGTTTCTGTCCTTTAGGTACAGTGATGTTATTGATATTCTGATATACTATTGTTTCTGTTCCTCTAGAGCAGGGGTGTTATTAATGTTCTGGTACAGCAGTCTTGTTTATGTTTTTTTTTAATACAGTGGTGTTATGGGTGTTCTAGTACAATAGTCTTGTTTCTGTTCCTTTAGTATAGTGGTGTTACTGATGTTCTGGTACAGTAGTCATGTTTTTTGTTCCATTATTACAGTAGTGTTATTGATATTCTGGTATAGTAGACTTGAATTTATTCCTTTATTATAGTGGTGTTTTTGTTTTGTTGGTGTAATGCTCTGGTTTGTATTCCTTTAGCACAGTAGTTTTGTTGATGTTATAGTACAATTGTCTTATCTTTTCCTTTAACCCCATCACACTGGTGCTGAGCATGACACAATGTTTTTAGTGTCTTACCTTGAATATTTTATTAAACAACTTCATGGTTATGGTATGCCAATTAGAATAGCATAAAACCTTTGTTAATAAACCATATTTTAATAACATATAAATAATCAGCTCTTAATTTTGCAAGGCACTATCATAAAAAAAATCTTGAATATTTCCTAGTGTGACACACATGACACATGCTCTCATGGCAGATTTTATCCACCACCCATGGAAGAAGTATGAAATTGAATGAAAACTACTTTCTCTAAAATCATCATTGCTCAGATAAACCACATTAAATATAGTCTTCAACATTTTTTTTCTACTGAATAGAAAGTCAGACTCCTGCTGTCACATCCTCTCTTTCAAGTTGTGTTCATAGTTCTCTTTATGCTTAACTGTATGTTACCTATAACTAATAGACAGTTAAGGTTTTCATTCTATCAAATGATGTATTTCACAATATTTTGTTCTGTATAACCAACGTTCCATTGAGAAATGACTAGCTTGGATTAATTTGTAATGACTCTTGTCACAGATCTAGAAAGCTAGTAAATTTTTGAGTGATAAGGAAATTTGTGTAAATTTTGCATGTTATAGTCTATGTTGTTTGTAGCATTATTTAATGAAATAAAAATTATAAATTGCGATAATATAAGTAGCATTAAAAGTTATGGTTAACTCTCTTCAACAATCAAGAGAAACAGTGTAGATTGTTCAAGTGTTTCATTTATTTATTTGTTTATGTTTATTTTTTTGTGTATAATTATAAAAGCAACTAAAATGTAAAAATAAGTAAGGATATTTTTTTTTAAGTTAAGATAAAGTAAAATCAACAATAAGTATAATTTTTTCACGAGACACTTGAGCTTATTGTACTAGTTGTAGTAGCTCATGGGTAATGTAATTCGATAGCGTAATGTGAGCTGGATGTTTCTTGACTTGATTTTACATCTTATAATGGCTTGACAGTAGTTTGTTGCAGTTTAAATGGTGATAAACCTTAATTATAAATATCAAGTGTTACAAACTAAGAGCTACTTAGGATAAATGAATGTAGTTTCTTCTTGCAATATGAAGTCATTCTAGAAAGAAGAAAGGGTAATTCAGGGTTTTTTTAAATTTATTTTATTGTTTTTGGTGGTTTCAAGGTCAGTGAAGTTAATCAATCCTGTTTTGAGTTGGGTTAGAAAAATAACATATAAACTATCAAGATTTACTGAAAAAAATGTTTGAAATGTATTTATGGAGGTCTTAGGGTTATATACAAAGGAGGTATTTTTAATTTTAACATTAAAATAACTTTTCACACAGATTATTCAAAACAAATTATCATATGGACAAATCTTTATTTTATTTAATTAAATATGATTCTTTGTATGTTAGAGACTTGTAATATTAACTGAAACATTGCCAGATTTTTGAAAATATACCACTTTGAAAGTTAGAAGTATTAAATCTAAACAGACTGTAAACAAGCACAAGGAGGTCACATGGTCAGTCATACAGATCAAGGCTGTGTTGAGAGAGTTAATACAGTGTTGTTATATATGTTCTTGTACAATGGATTTTTATCTGTTCCTTTATTGCAGTGATCTTTTAGTTATTTTATGTTATCATAACGTTTTGTTATTCTGGTGTTGTGTTGGGCTTGATGGTTCCCTGAATATATATATATATATACAGTTGTGTTGTCAGTGTAGTAATATTTTTCTCTCTCTCTCTCTCTTTTTTTTTTTTTGTCAATATCCTGTATACTATTGCATCATGAACAGACAGTATACTAGCTTTATGATGTGCTCTTATTATAATGACTTTGTAGGCATTCTGTTACCTTAGATATCTTTTGGCTGTTGTTTCAGCATATTGATCTTGTTAATACATATTAGTACAGTGAACATATTAACCTGTACACTACAGTTATTCTAGTATATTGTTAATTATTGTATCCTTGTTTATGCATTGTCAGTACAATGATTTTTATGTTGCTATATTAGTACAGTGTTCATGTTGATGTTGTGTTACCACAGTTTTCTTCTGGAATACTGATACTTCCAGGGTACTTGTTGATGATTATTGAGGATGCTTGTTTTTTTACACTGAGGATGGTGGTTTTGTTGGTATCTTCTTAACACTATGGTATTTTCTATGTCCTCTTAGTATGATGTGCTCTATGTCACATCTATTTAGTACAGTTAAAGTTTTAATAGTACAATAATCTTTTTTTGACATTCAGTTATTACAGTGGTTTTGTTGATGCCTGCTTTGTAGTAGTTTGTTTCATTTGAAATGGCTGACTGTATATGTAAAATTAAAACTCCATATTTTTACAAACACCAGTTTTAATAATCAAAGTATGCTATATTTTCTGCATAGGTTTTTTTTTCCATATAGGATCCACTTCTTGTCATAGGTAATGCTTTGCTTTAAGAATGACTCCCTCTTGTTCTAACCAGTTTTCTGCTCTTCTATCAGTTCATGTGGTACCTCTTTGCCCAAATTTTTAACTTTCTGATTGCAGCCAGGTGATGAGAAACAGTTGCACTGGAAACTTCTCAGTCTACTGAAAGTGCCTGAACTGTCATGTGTGGGCAAGCTTATGCAGTAGCATAATATGAACTGTCATGTATGGACTAGCTTATGCAGTAGCACTTAATATGAACTGTCATGCGTGGACTAAGCTTATGCAGTAGCACTAAATATGTATGAACTGTCATGTGTGGGCTGGCTTATGCAGTAGCACTTAATATGAACTGTCATGTGTGGGCTAGCTTATGCAGTAGCACTTAATATGAACTTGCATGTCGTATAAAGCTAGCTTATGCAGTAGCATAATATGAACTGTCATGTGTGGGCTAGCTTATGCAGTAGCACTTAATATGAACTGTCATGTGGGTTAGCTTATGCAGTAGCACTTAATATGAACTGTCATGTGTGGGCTGAAGCTTATGCAGTAACTCTTACTGTTTCTTCATTCACAACAGATTGAAGCCTTCCTCAGTGTTTATTCTCGAGGTTCCTATTACCAGAACGAATAGTAGTTTGAGAAGTATTCCCTTGTTCCAGTGCCAAATTGATGTTTTTAGCAACCTTGACTGCATTTTTTTGCCAATTTGAGCTCATATCAAAAAAGTAGTTTCAGTTCTTTTGAAGAAATCATCTTGTGTAGGGTTCCAAAGAAATACAAAAACAATTATAATACAACTTGACATGACAGGCAAATGTAAAACACAGCACTCTCAGTAGTATCAAATAGCATACAGTCAAGTTACTGTATTCAGCTTATTCTAATCACAGTCACTGTTCTACTAAGTGAAAATAAACCATTTCATATAAAATGACCTAATAAATGCTCTTCTTTGTGTAATACACAATACTTACATTAGCTAGCTTTGAAAAATTAAAAAGCTTCATTTTCTCTAGTGTAAGTTATATGAATATAGGTTTTTTCATGTTCGTTCATTTGATGTTTGTGCTTCAAATTATTTCTGCTTAAAACACAAACTTCATTGCTTGTAACTTTAATTGTATTCTTGATAAACAACTTTTCGGTAGTTTATACATTCCAGATCAAAAGGTTAATGAAAGTATCATAGAAGTCTGTGTTATCAGTAACACATTCAAACAAGAAAAATTAATCTTTTTAGATAAATAATTAAAATGAATTAAAGAAATGTCTTAGTGTTTTAATTTTTTTATGTGTATATCCATACTTCAGTTAGAAAAGCCTTTCTCAAACATCTTGTATCAATATTCTTTGACATTGAGAAGGCTTATAATACAACATGGAGATATGGCATTTTGTGAGACAGCATAGATATGGGTTACGTGGCCATTTGCCCACATTTATTAAAAATTTGTTAATGGTCAGGCAATTCCAAGTTCATGTGGGTTCAACACTTTACCATTTTTCTGTAGAAACTTGGAGTCTCTTGGGGCTGTGTTCTGAATGTCACACTTTTCAGTATAAAATTAATGCCATCACTGAACAACTCCCTCTCACTATTGCAAACACGCTCTATATCGACGACTTTCACATCTCATGCCAGTTATTGAACATGAGGTATATTGAGCGGCAGCTACAAACTGCTCTCAATTGTTTACTGAAGTGGACCACAGCAAAGGGCTTTACCTTCTCTCTCACTAAAACAGTTTGCATGCAATTCTGCCACCAATGGGGTATTCGTCCTCATCCTGAACTCCATTGCGGTGAAGTTGTGCTGCCTGAGGTCTTTGAGACTAAGTTCTTGGGGCTTATCTTTGACCGTAAGCTGACCTTTATACCACATATCAAGCAGCTACAGGTCAAATGTACAAGAGCACTGAACATCCTCCTTGTCCTCTCTTCCATCACTTGTGGAGTGGATCGATGTTCTATGCTAAAGATATATCGTGCTCTTATTTGACCGACACTCGACTATGGTTTGCTTGTTTTTGAATTTCGTGCAAAGCTACTCGAGGGCTACCTGTGCTAGCTGTCCCTAATTTAGCAGTGTAAGACTAGAGGGAAGGCAGCTAGTCATCACCACCCACTGCCAACTCATGGGCTCCTCTTTTACCCACAAATAGTGTGATTGAATGTCACATTATAATGCCCCCATGGCTGAAAGGGTGAGCATGTTTGATGTGATGGGAATTCGAATCTTAACACACTTGGACATGCTTGGCCACCTCGACTATGAATCACTGGTCTATGGCTCTGCCACCTCATTGGCCTTAAAGATGCTGGACACTATTCATCATTAAGGACTTCAGCTCTGCACTGGGGGTTTCTGTACTTCCCCAGTTCAGAGCTTGTACATAGTCTCATGAACCTTTTTTGCACCTCTGCCATTTACAACTGTCTTTACTATATGCTTTGAAACTTTGTTCCTAACCAAAGCATCCCATCTAGGGTTGTGTTTTTTTTCCTCGTTGGCTCATGCTTTTTCAGACCAGACGGTATGCCATTGCTCCTTTTAGCCTTCATATCCAGTCATAGTTGGATGAATTGGGTCTGTCGTTGGATAACATTGCTGTATCCACTGGTCAGCCCATCCCACCATGGTTTATTACCATCCCCAATTGTGAATTATCTTAAAGCTATCTGAGAAAAGTAGACACTCCTGATTGGAAATACTGTTTGTTATTTGCTGAACATCTTTTGAACCATCTTTCCATTCCTGTTTATACAGATGGTTCAAAATCAGGTGACTGTGTGGACTCTACCATGGTTGCACGTAAAATTCCCCTTTACAGCTTCTGTGTTTACTACTGAACTGTATGCCATTTCTCTTGCCCTGGATCACATAGAAGCTAAGCAGTACTCAAACTGCATGATTTATACTGACTCGCTTAGTTCTGGCCTAGAATCGCTTCACATTGGTTCACACCCTGTTGTCACCAATATTCACAACTGACTGGCCCATTTCTCTTTATCATCTACTTCTATTCAGTTTTTCTGGATACTGGGCCATATTGGTATTCATGGGAGCTAGCTTGCCGACACTGCAGCTAAGTCTATTTGCTCTGGCACTATCACCGCTGTGCCTGTCTGATACATGGACTATGGTCCTGTATTCAAGGCTTGGCTCTGTGCCATCTCGCAGTCAATTTGGGTGAGCAATGCAAAACATGCTTTTCCAAATACAACCCTGTATTAGACTTTGGCTGTCCTTGTTACCGTAAGGATCGGAAGGAGGAAGTTGTTCTAACTAGACTATGCATTGGTCACAGTTTTTAACTCATTGTTTTCATTTATCTGGAACTGATACACCATTATGTTGTCTGTGTGATACTCAGGTCACTGTATACCACATTTTACTTTCTTGCCATCGTTATGACTATCAACGATGGTGCCATTTCACCATATTCTGTCCTAAGGTTTGTCCATAATGACATTGTCCACCTTGGAAATGTTTTTAGTTTTTTAAAGGCCATCAGTCTTTCTAATGCCATTTAAGTTTCTTTAGACCTTCTTTGATGAGAATCCCTTTGGAGAATCACAGTCTATCTAGTTTGATTTGAAATTAGAAAATGACTGTAAAGTCAAGTAACTCAAATAGGACTGGAAAGGTCTACTTAGGTGACTAACGCTGCTGTTTGAACTACCTGTTAGTCATCCTGGCAAGTTACTATTAAAATTTTGCTACACTTCCTTTAAAACTTTAATTACTTTACTTTTGAAAATAGCTATAACATCAAATAACTTGGAACCAAGACTGGAAAGGCCAGCTACAGGTGACTGATGATGGTTTTCTTACTTATCTCTTTTAATCTTCCTAGCGAGTTATGATAATTACAGTTATGCTGCAGAAAGTCCTCTACAACTTGTATTACTGTAGTTTTGTTTTAATGCTTTAGACTAGATGTAAACATTGGTTTATGGTTTTACTTTGTTTTTTTTTACCTTAATTTTCTTTTATTTTACTTTAATTTTATCTTTTTTACTGGATGTTTAGCACAGATAGCCAGCTGCTTTGTGCCATAAAACACCAAATCAACCAACCAACCAACTAAGGAAGATAATTACTACCTTCAGTGTAACCTAGAAAAATAATTTTTTTTCTTTACCTCCCACATTTGAGATTGTTTATAAGTAGAACTGGTTTATTTTTCTTTATTCAGAATAGTATGTAGTTATTCATTCAAACAAGTCAGAAACCTTCAAGAACTTCTGTAAAATTTGTTTCCAATGTGTTCATGAAGAAAACATTTGTTTTTAAAGTAGCTATATGTCTTAAGCTAGTTGCATAATTGTTAAACTGATCAAACGTAGGAACAAAACAAAGTAAAATTAGTTCTAAGTATTCTGAAAGTGTTTGATACCAAACCATAAAGAAATTCAGAATTAAATTTGAATTTTGAAAGTGTGTTTCGGGGCTAACACACAGGTTTTATTTTGGTCTTTTTTCAGGCAATAAAATGTTTACATTTACAGAAAGTAAACTAAAATAATTTTTTATTTTATAACTTTTTTTGCTTGTCTACTAGCTAGTTGTAGGTTTCAAATAAATTAACTATTGCAAACTTTAGATCTGAGAGTTTATATATAAAGGAAAAGAGTATGACAAAAAAGAAAAATAAACTTTACAGATTCTTTATTTTGAATTATTTTTATAAGATATTGGCACAATGGCTTATGAAAAGAAAATACTTTATCACTAGTACAGTTTTTAAAGTTAAGGTTTATCATTTACATTTCATTTCACTTAACCATTTCTGTGAGTCTTTAAATGTATGTGAACTAGTTGATTCTTTCAGATTTTAGATAGGTATGGTTTGTATCAACTTACAACTGAAAAACTTGGAGTTGCAATTGTTGACACATTTACTTACCTGATGAGCTACCTTAAAGTAGAAACTTTTCTGTTTCCAAGAAGTTGATTGAATCTCTGAGTGAAGTTCTATTAAATCATTGTGGAAAAATGGTGAACTCACAGGTAAGATAAACTGTAGAGTTGAAAGGGTTTTTAAAATATGAAACTTGTATGTATGTATTGGATAAAGGTGTTTTGTAGAACTGTAGTGTATTTTTGCATTATAAATTAGACTAGCTAACAAAGTTTTATATGTCTATTACACTTTGAGAAAATGAATAGATAAGTATGTGTATACTCATATCATGTTTTTGTTATTTACATTCATATTTTATACTGCTGCACATTATTCTTTTATCTGGAGCTTTTGTAAAATCTTTCATAATGGACCATTAGTTTGGTGCAGCCAAGTGATTAATGTGCTCAAACTGTGAATCTAAGATTTTATTATCTGTGTTTCATTACTGCAAATGTGTGTTCTGTGGGGCTTGTGGGTGCAATAAGTGTAACTATCAAATCTCACTGGCTGTTCCTTAGCTACCTTCCTTTTAGTCTTATACTTCAGAATTGGAGACAGCTATGCGTGTAAAGCCCTTGGATAGTTTTCCACAAAATTCATAAACAAATCAAAAATGAAAGACCAGCATTTTTAAAGTCTTTGGTTAACTAATCTTCTCACCCAAGGTATCGTTTAGTGTCTTACATTTAAACTTTTATTAAACTATTTTTTCTTTTATGTTATATTATTTAGAAAAGCTTAAAATTTTAGCTAATGATTCATATCTTTATAAGTTTTTAATTCTACGAGGTCATATTTTAAAAAAACTTCCTGAATTTCTCTTAGTATAACACATGACATATTTACTTTAGGTATCTTGTCTTCCCTATTTAATTCACCACCCTTTCAAAAAAGTACAAAATTAAACTTAAATTACTCAGAATAAAATTGTCATTGCTCAGACAAACCATAATTTTTATAGCCTTCAATTTTGTTTGGCTACAAAGCTATAAATAAAAAATCAGACCCCATTCCTGCCACATCAAGCTGTCATATCCTTTCTTTCAGGTTTTGGTGATTATTCTCTCTTAGATTTATTTATATATTATTTATAACCAACAGAAAGTCAAGGTTTTGATCTATCAAATGATGTATTGTATAATGTTGTATTCTGAAAAAATAAACATTAGTTTTACTCAGAGAACAACCTTCTTTCTCATGGGAAATTTAATGGCTAGCTTGGACAGATTTGCAACAGCTTTTGTTGCATAGGTAGAAAGGTAGAAAAATTGAGTGTTAGGAGAAATTATCTGCTTTTTACATATTATCAGTATATGTTCTTTGGTCCGTTATTTAATTAAATGAAAATTATTTAATGCATTACTACCATTAGTGTAAAAACAGTAGTATATAGTGTTCTCAACAATCTACAAGTACAATATTTCATATTTGTCTTGTTTCTTCTTTATTTATTATTATTAAAACTAATCAAAATGTAAAAATGTGGATCTCTTTTTAGATTAGTTAAGAATAGATTATGTAAAGAAAATAATAATAATATAATAAAAATGTTTCACAAGCCACACGTGCAAGTATCTTGTAGTTAATGTGATTCATTACTGTAACGTGAGCTGTATGTGCCTTGAGTGACACAGATAATAGTTAGACAGGATTCAAAGAGCATATAAAAAAATAAATTTTTAATTACAAATAGATGTACACTGTTAGGACCTTAAAACTACTTAGGGTAAATGAATGTAGTTTTGTGTTACAATTTAGAGTCATTCCCGAAAATCAGAAAAGGTTAGTTTAGATTGATTTTGTTTTGGTGGTTATGAGGTTGGTTAATATAAACATGGACAAATCTTTATTTTATTTTACTAAAACTACTTCACAAAAAAATATTATTTATGATGTTAACTGAAAGTGTGCAAAATTTTGTAAATATGTACACTATTGAAAATTGGAAGTATTTAAAACTATAAAGACCTTGAATGGGTACAAAGAGGTCATGTGGTTGTTCCAATTGACTGAGCTTAATTGTGTGCATATGTACTGTGGTTTAAAGATAAGGTTACATTAATATCAAATTTTATTTTGTTACTTGGGTTTCTTCATTTCAAATATTGCACAGTGTTCTTTCTAAAAAATATAATTTAAGTTTCTGTGATTTATTTTTCTTTCAATTTACATATTCTTAATTATTATTGTAATTAAATATGTGTGTGTTTATATATAGTGTGTCAAGACTGCATTATTATATATACAAAGAGAAGAGCTCAAGCAGTTGTCTGCCCATAATCCCACAATTCAAGAAAAACCTGTTCAACATCAAGCATCTACAAGTAGGTTATCCACCAAAAGAAGAGAGCTAGCGATGACATTAAAGGAGAAGAACCTTTGAAGTGAGTTGTGATTTTCTATATTTGTTATACACACTACATGGCCAAAAGTATGCGGACATCCTTCTAATTAGTGGGTTTGGCTATTTCAGCCACACCCGTTGCTAACAGATGCATAAAGTCAAGCATGCAGCCATGCAATCTCCATAGACAAACATTGGCAGTAGAATGGGTTGTATTGAAGAGCTCAGTGTCTTTCAACATGGCACTGTCATAGGATATTACTTTTTGAACAAGTGAGTTTGTCAAATTTCTGCCCTGCTAGAGCTGCCCCGGTCAACTGTAAGTGCTCTTATTGTGAAGCGAAAACGTCTAGAAGAAAAAAACACTGTAGTCATGAAGAGGTAGGCCATAGAAGTTCACAGAATGGGACCACCAAGTGGTGAAGCGCATAATGCATAAACATCTACTGAGTTCCAAACTGCCTGTGTAAGGAATGCAAGCACAAGAACTGTTCATTGGGAACTTCATGAAATGGGTTTCCATGGTCGAGCAACCACATGCAAGCGTAAGGTCACCATGAGCAATGCCAAGCATTGGCTGGAGTGGTGTAAAGTTACCACCATTGGATTCTGGATCAGTAGAAACACGTTTTCTGGGTAATGAATCTTGCTTCACTATCTGGCAGTCTGATGAACGAATCTGGGTTTGGCAGATGCCAGGAAAACAATGCCCGCCTGAATGCATAGTGTTAATTATAAAGTTTTGTGGAGGAGAAATAATGGTCTGGGGCTGTTTTTCATGGTTTAAACTAGGCTCTTTAGTTCCAGTGAAAGGAAGTCTTAATGCTACAGCATACAATGACATTCTAGAGTTGTGTGTTTCCAAAATTTTTGCAACAGTTTGGGGAAGGCCCCTTTTTTCCAACATTACAATGCCCCCATGCTCAAAGCAAGGTCCATAAAGACATGGTTTGCTGAGGTCGATGTTGAAGAAATTGACTGGCTTGCACAGAGCCATGACATCAACCCTGCTGAACAACTTTGGGATGAATTGGAATGCTGACTGCAAGCCAGGCCTTCTTGCCCAACCTTGCTAATGCTCTTGTGACTGAATAGGAGTGAATTCCCACATCCATCTTTCAAAATCTAGGGAAAACCCTTCCTGTGGAGACTGCTATAGCAGCAAAGGCAGTATCAACTCCATATTAATGCCCATGTTTTTGGAATGAAATGTTCAACAAGCACATATGGGTATTCACCTACTTTTGGCCATGTGGTGTATCTTTATTATTCAATTGTGATTGTTAAAATCTTGATAGTGTATTTCCCTATGTAAATTTAAACATTTCTATTACAATGCTTTATTGTCTTACTTTTAAGTATAAAAATGAAAAAAATACACAAAATATATGAAAGAAATTTCTGTTGTGATGTTTGCTCTTTATTTCTTTCTGGCATTGAAATAATGAATATTAATATAAATACAGAAATATATCAAATTTTGTAAGTTTTATTGAATGTTTATTGTGAATTATTAAAATTTATAACATGATTTTACCTATGATAACAGTGTTTATGCCAAAAATTCTTTTTTACACATTCTATCATTTTCAAATTAGTGGAGAAAAATGAAAATTATGAAATTTTTAACACAGATACTATCAAATGTTTGCTTAGTATTCAGACTTGGATTTGGGTAAGAATAAAAAACAAACTGAAAATTGCCTTAGTTTTGATGTACCAGAGTTGTTTCATGATTATTCTTCCAATACCAAACATTACTTCCTCTCACATCAATAAATAGTTTGGTGCTTTTATCTATATGTAAAAAAAAAGCATGCCTAACAGTTAAATGGTAAAGTGTGTCTTGCATGCAGATTATCATGTGACAACCTTCCCACCAATAGTAGTGCAACACACATGCTCCTGATATGTGCAACTCCCTCTGTTCTCTTTCACTGAATTATTTCTTCTTGGTTGGTTGTTCTTGTGTTGTGACTTTTAATTTGTTCTCGTTTCATGTGTTTATTGTTGTTTTTTCTCATATTTGTATCAATTTCTCTCAACAGGTTTACTCTTTATTATACAGTAGTGATATTTGTAACTTGTTGAATTATTTTGAAGTGGAATTATTCTATATTTCTATTTAGTTATGGACTTGTTACTTTGTTACAAAAAGTATTTCTTTCTGTCAGTATGGTTGTAATGTGTTCATTTTGAATTATGAATTACACATTCTAAGTTACCATTTCAGAAGTTATATTTTCTATTAGCACATTTATACAGGTTTCTAGTGGTGGTATTCTACTGCAAAATAATCAGCTTTTTTTCATTGTTATATTGATTCTCCAGAGTGCTGACATTTGTTGTGCCTTGACTTGAGTTTGGTGGTCTGCACATTTTTAAATACAGTCTGCCAACTATGGGCAGATTAAACATCTATAGTTATGAGTTTATAACATTTTTATTGCTAGTATCATTATCTGTTGTTATTTGGGCTCCATAACATAAGTTTTGGTAGATTGGTACTGAGAGTTTAGTTTAGGTTTAGGCTTAGTTGTATCCTGCATTCTATACCATTCAATTAGGCTTATCATTGGTTTTTGTTATTTTAGGATTACGTGTAATTTATCTTACTGGTATATCAATTATTGGGTTAACAATATTGTTTTTTTTCATATATCGTGTCTCATACATATCTTAATGTTTACATACAATTACTTACTTTTAAAAATAACTTCTGTTTAATTTTCATTATTATTTGTCTCGTATACTTTTCCCTATTAACTTGGTTTATGTGGAACCCTGTAGCCAGGGTCCACACAGACTTCTAGTATTCTACATGCTTATTGTCAGGTTAGTATTTTTAAATTAGAGTTTAGTGATATATTTCATCTTCACTGTTCAATTTGGCTTAAAAGAGTCTGTTATTTTTTAATTACCTATATTTCTACCTCAGGGGTAAATTAATAATTAAATTAAATATTTTATTTGCTTTAATGCATAACATCTGATACATATGTTTATTTCACCACACAATTTCTCAACATTTACAATTTATCAGTTATTTCATTTTGTTGTTCTTTATAATTTATATGTTTTACTATTACTTTTGTTTGTGAGGAGCTCTGAGGGTCAGGGTACATCCTACTTTCTCCAGATATTGTTTGCCTTCCTCCTACTATAGCAAAACCCATTGAGATGAATGTTAATTTTCTTCCACCTGATCATGGCTTGCCTTTCTAGACCTTGACTGCTGAATATGTGAGACTTACCTCAGTTTTATTATTTTTTTATAGACATGTTTTTGCAGTATAATATTTCCTTCCTTTTCTAGATATTGTTTCACAATGAGCATTTTTGTCTCTCTTTTGGAGTGAGTACTTGCAAGCCTTGTCCAACCGTGGCATTTGTTCTTTTTGCCTTAGTTTACCATCAGGCAAATTTTCTTCTTGATTCTATATCCTTGAGATCTCTGTTGCCAGTGTTGGGAAAACCCTCTCTTAATCCTACCCATTTTATCCCCTACCTAGATTTTAACTTTGTCTTATTTTTCGATTCTCCTACGGATAATGTTTAACTTACACTTTTTCTTAAACATTCCACTCATATTTAGGGATTTTCATCAGATACTGCCTTGTCCTTCCTTTCTAACCAGTGAACTGTGTAATGAAATTAGTTACTTACTTATATTATATAAGATATAATATACTTACTTATATAAGATATTGTTTCCAATAATGGAAAGTGGTGAATTGGGCCATTATGCATGATTCAGTACATAAACCATATCTGAACGATTATAAAAGATATGATGTTTTGATTTTGTAATATATATATCAGTAATTTGAGTCCCTAATTCATACAAAACTATAGATTTAGTATTTTGATACAATAAACATCAATTTGAACTAGATTCTTAACTCAGTTCAGATGGGTCATGCATCAAAGGCCATATCATTGCTTTTATTGATTTGAGAGATTTCACCCTTCAACATAGTCATTAAAGTACACCTACTCAGAACCCTTTCCAACAGTTCAATGCCTGTTTAAATAAAAAAGAATAAAGGTTCTAAGACTGAACCCTGAGGTACCCCATTTGTGAAATTAGTACATTTTGGATGAACTTGGTAACAACCTTCTTTTCTCTTCCGTCCAGCCATTCGTCTATCCAGTTTGCTAACTTATTCCCCACACATACAGAGAACTTTTTTACAAGCCTTTTATATATTACCTTGTCAAATGTATTCTGAAAATCCAGGTATATCAAATCTACACTTACCCTTATTTACATTGGCAGTAACCTTTTCAAGGAATGTCAAAGATTCGTAATGCAAGATTTTTCCTTCAGTAAAACCATGTTGACCGTCTCATCAATTTGTCAGCTTTTCAGAATGACTTTGCAAAGCATCTTTTAATACAGTATATGACTAATAGGTCCATAATTACTGGGACAGTTTTTCTCACCTCCTTTGAAATTAGCAGTTACATTAGCTAATTTCCAGTCCTCTAGTACCTACTCACTGTTCAGGGACTGATAAAAATTGCAGCAAGTGGCTTGCACAGCTAATTTTGTAACCTCCATCTTTTGAAGAATACTATCTGGTGCAGGATATTTATCATTCTTGAAACTTCTCAGTTTTTTCTTAACTATCTCGTAAATTAATGCAGTAATGTTGTTTCATCTTGTTTTCATCTACCAACTCTTCAATATGTGGAATACTGCTTAAATCTTGTTAAGTAAAAACTAAAGACAAAGCAAAATTTAAAAACCTAGCATTTCATAATTATCAATGGTGAGCCTTTCTTTATCACCTCTTCCTAACACTTGCTTACCATTATCTTATTTAAAGAAATTCATACTGCTAATTTTTACATTTTAGCCAACCTTTTCTCACACAATTCCTTTTGATGTTCCTGCTTCTTTAACTTCATCTTCTGTAATCTTCTAAATCTCTTGTTGCACCAGTCAGTTTAAATTTCTTAAACTTATGGTGCTTTTATTAATTTTACCTCTTATACTCTTTGTGAGCCAACCTGGTTTTTTTACTTGCAATTACTCTTTTCGATCTATAAAGTATATGTTTATCTTGAATATTGAAATATTTGTCTTTAAACATTTTCACATCTAATTAGTGTCTTTAAATAAATCTTTCACAAAAGATAATTTTTGTTTCACCCTTCAGAATTTGCCTTAGGTATCTATTATTGTTTAGTTCAGACAGGTTTCCAATTTATTATGTTGTGTATATTAATGTATCAAATAACAAGATATTTTTATTTGAATTCAGAAGTTAATTAAATGTGAATATGTATTAGATTTATGGTATTTGCCTGGAAGATTAATACTCACAACTTTCATTTTTAACACAAATATGTTTTAGTATACAAACAATAACAAGAAAAGTACAGTTTATAATAATGGGTATTATTAATAGTTTATTACAAAGGATTGTTTATCTACAAAAGTTTTAGAACTTACAGATAATACTAATTCTTATAATTGGTCTAGAACTGAATATTTTATTGATAATCTAGGTCCACGACAAGCATATTAATTCTGAGTTGATAGTGTCACATATCACTTAAGCTAGCTAGCTTGATTGGTCTTATATGAATTACAAAATACTAACACCTGAAATTAATTCACTGAAGTTCAATGGTTTATAATGGTTGAAATCTATAAACATTACTGGTTCTGCAGTTTTCTGATTAATAGGTGTTAATCATAGTTATATCTTTCGAGTGCTATGTCATATGGGCTGTAGCTGTCCAATAATAATAATATTTGTCTCTCAGCATGTCTACTTTGATATACCATTCACTCAAGACTCCTAGAATATTCACCAAAGTTCACTTGGCAACAATAGAGTCAGTTACTAGTATGACATACATAACTAGTACATTGTTGATTCTTATGCTCAGGCACCTTCTACAAATTTCGAGAATAGGTGGGATATGCACAATGCATTGTCAAGAATATATATCCTGTGAAAAAAACAAAACACATACACAAAAGCTATGCAGAAACATATGTAGGCACTGAAATAAATGTACAACAGTAAATCTGTTACACCTCTCTTTAGAGAATTAAGATTGGCATTAGACAATTTTTAATTAAGATGTTACATATACATACACTCACACACATGCACACTGATAACAATTTATTAAATACAATGCATTGTTAAAAATTATATAACTTCAAAATTATAAAATATATATATATAAAACAATTAATACAAATAACCTTATGATAATAAAACTACATAGCATGTGAAAGTGCTTGAGCACAAATGTTATCTTTTGTAATAACACAATCAGTTATTACACAGACAGGTGTGAAAAGTTTTACAAAACCAGGAAACATCTTGCCTAATTTTTGGCCAAAATAAATGTTTCATAATTTTTATCACATGCATTGTTGACTTCTAAACAACCTTCCATGGGGAGTTTATGGGCTACATTCACTATGTCAAAATGATACACTTTTGGAACAGCAATTTGATAAATTACAGCCCAGTCCTCTAACACTGGTACATTTGGTGTTCTCCATTTTCTCATTAGCACACCATTTTGAAAAAGTAATATGAAACTTTTTCCAGTTCATTTTTTTGGGAGTGCATATTTAAAGAGTGATAAAGTCTGCAGATTCTTTTCTTGCTCATTGATCAATGTATTTCTAGCACATGGAACTTCACCAGGTGAACTAGAACCATTATGTCCATTATTGACACTCACCAATGAATTATCAGTAGGACAGTTATTTGGAAGATCCCTGTCAGGCCAAAAAAACATCTGAGATGAATCTATAAAATCGTCCTCTAAACATTAATTCACTGAAGTTGAATCATTTGTAATGGTCTAAATCTATAAACATTACTGGTTCAATGCTGTAGTTTTCCAATTAATAGGCAATTATCACAGTTATAGCTCCTGAGGCCTATAGCACACTGACTGTAGTTGTCCAATAATAATAATATTTGTTTCTCTGCACATTGGTTTTTATACACCAATTACAGGAGACTCTAGAAAATACACCAAAGTTCATTTGGCAACAATGCTGTCAGTCACTAGTAATACATATACACCTGGTACATTGTCAGTTATTACACTGAAGAACATTTTACCAATTTTAAGAACAGATGGGACTTGCACAATACACAGTCAAGAATATATGTTTTGTGCAAAAACAAAAGTTATAGAGAAACAAGCATAGGTACTAAAATAAATGTATAACAGTAAATCTGTTGTACTTTTCTTAAATTGATAATTAAAATATCTTTATTCCTTATCTCCATATGCAGCAAAACATTGAACCCAATAAAGCACCCAGATGTTCCTCAGTTTTCACCCTTTGATCATTTCCATATTTTATGTTAATAAATCTAAAATAGCATTATTTCTAGTAGGTTTCTTGACTAATTGGTGAAAAATTCATCTTTTCATGGGAGATTTTGAATGATAAGGTAAGACTTTAGAGAGCTGGAGATTTCATATTTTATTAGATTCAAATACAGCTTAGTTACTAAACTAAATTACAGTGGAATTTTATTGTATCAGTATAGTAGTTTGATGTTATCTTAAAATGTATATTAAAAACCTGAGAAAAGTTACTTTGTTTCACATCCTCCACATGCAAAATTTGATAAGGCTTAGCAACCTATGATTAACAGCAAATGAGTACAAAGTACAAAACTAGAAAAGATACTTGTTTGGTGTATTTCATTATTTACTGTTCTATGTTTTAAGAAAAATTAGTTTATGAACTTGTTTCTAAGTAGTAATAATACACTCAAATGTGACTGTATTTTATGAAATACTAGTCCACTAAAAACATGGCCAAACAAGTCACTTTGTAAAGGTCAGTATAATAAAAATAATAAATATATACAAGTGTACAATGTTATTAGATTTAAGCTATCTAGACTAAACATTTGGAGTTTTGAGTTATAATTTGTAGTCTTTCTAGAATGAAAAATTCCTAATTTTGTAGTGGTTACAAGGTCAGTCAAATCAACTCAAACCATATAGAGATACAACAGTGAAAATGAAAAAGTAAAGTATTTTATGATTACCTGGAGGTTATATATGATTTACATGTAAAATCTGAAAAATGTCCTGATGCATAAATGTATGTGGCACTTCAATATGGTCTGTTCTGACAGTTTAACTTTTTGCATATTATATCAGTTATTAAGGGGCCACTCACCTCCATATGAAACTCCCAATCTTTTGGTCTCCATTTCCAGATTTTTTGGCTCCAGCTGTTTGATATGTTTAGTCAAGATGGGTTCAGTCTTTACCTGCATGCTTATCCATCTTCTCTGAGTTCTCTCTCTTATTCAGACTCCTCCATGTCAGTCTTTCTCAACTCACTGTTCTGGCCAGCACAGTTGTGATTTCATCTCTTCAACCTTTTTCATTCATGCCTCTTTTTCTTTCCCAATCCCTTCTTTGGCAAAATCATTTCTCCATTGTTCCTCAGCACAGATAGCTCTCATTTAAATAAGTGGGAAATACAAAACAAATAAACCATTTTTCCTCCAGCCAAAGCCACACTCTTCACAGGTAGCCTTCCTTCTTTCTTGTGCTGTTCACCCTTCCTTTTTGCCAGTTTATCAGTTTATCTTGTGTTTATGTTACTACTTCTGACTTTTCCAAATGAATGTTCCACACCCTTCTAGCTTTTTTACTTAGCTCTTGGACAATGGTTCATCCATTTTTGCAATTTAATCTATAGAGTAGCATTATCCGATACTTTTCATTTTCTCATTTCTCCCACATTGTTTTCTCTCCCATACTTTCTCCTGTTTCATTCCTTTCATGTCCTTCATCCTTACTGTTTAATTGCCCTATGAGATTGAAATTTCATTATTGACCTTCATAACTTTTACTTTCCTCCATTTTAACCTTTGTCCTCTCATTTGATACACCATCTCTTCTTGATGACTAATTTTTTGCTTCTGTTTGCATGTAGTTGTTATTGGTTGGCTTTGCTATTGATATTTATATGTTCTTTATCCCACTCATAATGTTTTTACTGAAATAACAATGCATGAAGAGGTAAGGACTTTCACACCTATTTTACTTCCATCTGTGTGCATCTTTGTTCCCAATCTGATCCTGATTTTTTTTTTTGCCCCATGCAAACTCTTTGTTGTTATGTTACCAACACTGCTTCTTTCCATTACTCCTATTTCTGTCTTTTATCTCCTGGAACTCATTTTTTTTTATACAGGGTTTCTCGTTTGTAACCTTTACCTGTTGGCTTTATCAACTTATTAATCTGGTTTATACATCATTGACAAATAATTCTTGTCACTTCTTTCAAGTTTTCTCTCACCAGATCTGTCTTGTCACCCTTTTCATGGCTGCTCTCTTCTGTTGTACATTAGAGAAGATTATGCAAATTGGTATCTGAAACTTATTTTATATGGTGGTTATACATTATCTTCATAATGTGAACATCTTTTCCTCACTGGGCTATTTCTTGCAACCTGTTGCTATTCTCCATAACATCCATAGACTTCAAATGGTAAATTCTCACTCTATTTTTATCTCTTACCTTTATAGTAGTCTTTTTACATACCTGCTTCTGCTCTGTAGCAAGTGATACCTATTTGGGGTACTTAGCTTTAAATCTGCACCACATTACTTTACGGGTCTGTAATTCTTACTGATTAGGTGGAGTGTGTCACAAAACCTGTAACAGATTGCATCAAGTCATGGACTATCATGAGTAAAGCAATGTTGGGACTGACCTACTCTTCATAGTTTTAAGCTGTTGTATTTCTACAGATTCTAATGAATTGTTCCCTCACATACAGTTGAAGGAGTTTTGCCATTTACCAGTTTCTAGCCACTAGGGAAGTGAATCAAGTAGCTTTTCTTTCCGAGTGAGATTGCTTTCACTTAATCGGGAATAGGGCTGTAGTGTTCTGTTGGTTTAGATGGTGAATACTCTCTTTCTACCTTATAAGAAAAGACAAATTCCCACTGTCACTTGAATTTAAAATTGATAAATTCACCGCATTCTGTTCACCCCTTTGTTTGGATTTTCTCATTCTACTGCTGTATAGATGTTAGTTCCTGGTCAGTCTGGTGTTGGATTGGCATAAGACTGGCCAACACAAGTCTAACATATGTGGTTGGTAGGGATCATTCATCCACTGTGGACCATAAAAAAAAGTTATTAGCACCATTAGTTTTGGACTGGAGTTTACTCATCACATTAGCATTTCTCCTTCCTACTATTGATTGGATGTTATGTTTTCAGGTGGTCTGGGGTTTGCTCTGTGCACATGTGCCCAGTGTGAGGTTTAGGGATAGAAGACAGTAAGGACCTTCCTTCTACCACTAACTAAAAGACAAATGCTCAGTGCTCACTGCTCTTGAAGAGGTGTTGAACCTCCAAATATGGTCTGAAGTATCCTAACCACTTTCAGACCTGCCAATTCTTATGATTTAGATGTAATTGTTTTGATTTATTTATCATTTTATACCTGTATGAATTTTTGTAGTAGTTTAAATTCTAATAATTTTTGATAAGTAATTCACTTCTTTCAGCTATACATCTCAGTCTTACAAATAGTTTATTAAGAAGGAACATAAATAGTTAGCATCAAGGGTGTGCTGATGATTTTTTGAGAAGAAAATGGCAGAAAAATGTGGTTCTGTTTCATTCTAATGATTCCAACAAAGAAAAGAAATGTTTATAGCAAATAAAACTGCAGGCATAAGTGTTTAAAAAAAAAGTTCAGTGTTATTGTATCATCCCCAAAGAGTATGAATTATGCAAGATGTATAGTTTGTGTTTTTGATCTACAATTGCTCATCTATGTGACAGTGTTATCAAACAGCATTTCAGCAGTACTAAACACCAAAATGATTGTTTGAGGTCATCTGGAATTAGCAAACCAAACCCATTTTTTGTAAAACTTAATAGCAAACCAGAAAATATTGTGATCAGAGCTGAATAACTAGTCTCCTCTTTCACTGTGAAACCTAACTTTCTTTTGGCAGTTTCAGACCATGTCTCAAAAATTTTACCAAAATGTTTCTGGACTTAGAAATGACAGAAATAAACAGATGCTTTAGAACCAAGACCGATGTAACAGTTGGAGAAATGACTAGCAGTGTTAATAATCAGTTGTATACTGTAATTAGCAAGTACTAAAAGAAACATAATTAGTGTAGTAACCCACTAATTATCACACTCTGTGGGTTCTTTATAGACAACTTCCAAAATTGTTCATCTAGGTAACTTTTTGCATCAATCCATTCACAATTTCAGCATGGGATTCCAGCTATTAAGTGAGCAGGTGTAAAGTATTGTAGTAGAAATTAATATTTTCATAAACTGAAAATTAGTCTATGGTTGACAAATGTCTGTTATTTTCTTACCCTTCATTTTGTTTAATTCATACTTTTTATATGTTACCCATTATTTCATTTATGTGGGTCCCTGTGGGATGAGGTACACCCTAATTGCTTCTGTTGTCACTTGCCTTCATTTTATGACAGCTGAACCCATTTCAGTATATTCCATTTTCCTAGCATTGTTTATTTTATAATTATTTTTGTCTCATTTGAAATCTCAAATAACAGTTGATTTGAGTTACCTTAGGTACTATGGTTACAGAGCACTTGTAAGCTTCACCATATATAAGATTTAATTCCTTTTGCCTTAGCTTACCATCAGAGACTTTCTTCTTGGTTTTATGCCCTTTAGATTTCTTCCCTGTCTAGTTTTTCAGTTTTGTTTTATCAATCTACTCTCCCATAGTAATGTTTACCTTTTACCTTTTTTCTTAGGTGTTTCACATATATTTAGGGATTTTTTTTATATATACCTTTTCCTCCTTGTTGTTGGCAGGTTTCCCATTTTCCTTTGTTTCTCTCCACATGTAGCATCTTTCCTTTTTGGAATTTCTTGGGGAGGACACTGCTATTTATTTCTTATCAATTGCTGATAGGGATTTTCAGTCAGATCTTTTTGTCACTGATCTATATTTTGGAATCCTTCTGTACATTTATAACCATATGGGGTATCTTTCATGCTGTATTCAGTTTTTTTTATTTCATTCTGAGATATTGTCAACTTTATTGTCAGTTTTTCATCCTTTATCTATCATATCTATGGGTTTTATCCATTTGTCTTGTATGATTGATGCTGTTTGAAGTACTAAATTGATCAGTCTCACTTCAATCACTTGGGTCTTTTATCACATTTGGGTTTTCAATTTCTGCATGTCAGGGTATGACACATTACACATTCTTATTTTCTATTTTTAAGTTTTCACCATGTGATTTGGTCTAATTTTTCTGCCTTGACTTTTGGATTTGTTTTATAAATTCCCAAGTAATCCTCTCTTCTGTCTTGGTTGTTATTATGTTCAGACAGGATTACATCCAGTTTCTCATGTTAGTTTTTCTTCTTCAGTCAGTCTTCTTCCCAAAATATTTATTCATCCATGTCACTTTGGTACAGATCTCTATAATTGATTTCCTGGGCAGCAAGAATCAGGGTTTCTCTGCTGGTTTGCTTCAGTTGTTTCTTTTGTCTGGATCATCTTATTTCCCTCCATTTCATGTCTCATGTAGTATGTTTTTTCGACTTTTCTGTTTCTTACCATCTTCCACATTTCTTCTCAGTTGGTTCCAGATAACATTATTAGTCCAGTACATGATTTGGGTTGCTTCATCAAGGTTTTTCCATTGAATCCATCTCTTATAATTTCCTTCCCAATGGGTTTTTTTCCTTCCTCCCTGATCTGTTGAATTGTGAATCAGTTGGCCTTTTATTTATCGTGGTTTCACTCAGATCATGCACTTTGTCTTTTTCCTACACGTATAAACTGTTGTCCATTGGAGGTATTTCATCTGTCAACCACTTCTCATGTGTTCATTTCTTATTCATTACTTTAAGTAGCTGTTTCTTTCTTGTCAGGGTACCATAATCCACTTGTTGCCATCTGTCACTGTTTTTTGAGACTGTAACTGGCTAAGTTATTTTTTAGTATATATACCTCTTATTTTCAGGGACATCTTCCCATATTTTTCTTTATGGATCTAGCTCCTTAGTAATTGGAACCTACACTAGTATGTGCCACGGTGTAAGGACATGATGATTTAACCATTATAATTTCATGGCTATGAAACATACACTCTAGAAATATAGTGTTCCATTGGAATGCTTGTAGGTTTTATCCTTCTGATAGGTTTATTTCATAAGTTTGTCCATTCTAGACTATACTTACTCATGGACTGCATGAGTTAAGTAGAAATAAAAACTGACTATCTCTGCTGTGCCTTTTCTGCTGTGGATTTCTACTGATGTAGATGACAAGGTATTCTCCACTATGTAACTTGGGAGCAAGCAGTCAAAATTGCATCTCACTTCTTTGATTAGGATCCATCATCATACCCAATGTGAATGTCAGTTCATAGTGTCTGGGTTTTGGATTTTAGTTGAATTAATCAACATAAACTCCCATTTATACTCTTGTTATTCCACCTGTATAGTGGGTCTTAATGGAAGTACTTGCTGCTCAGTACAGTTTGTTTTTTCCCATCAGCTATGCTTCAGTGTTTATTATTTTGAGGGTATGCCTGCACTTGGGGTGGATTTTGTCATTATATATGATATGATGTACATTACACAAGCATCTTTTTGATGCCTGATGTCAGATTCCCAGACTGATTGTATAGTTTCTCACACTGTGTTAAAACAAAACACATTTGTCTGTTCATGGATCAGAGGTGTTGGAGATTTCTTTATGAAATTGAGGTGAAGATGGTATGACCCTCTTTTCTCTTCCCACCAGATGGCTGGGTTTTGAATTGTTTGAATTTTATTTAGTTACTTTAAGACTGAACAGTCAACATTGATTAATGTGAAATACTACATTATTAATGTGGAAGTCCCTTTTGTGTGAAAAATACTGAAAATTTGGTTACAGAGTTGCACAGTAAAGTTTTAGAAAGTTGACATGTATCATACCCTCATTCATCATAAAAACAAATCATCAACTAGCAGGAAGAAGTTAAACAGTTTTGTTACTTGTAAACACAATAGTTGTATACTATCTGAAAAGACTATAGTTTTGATCATGCAGTTAAAGCACAGTTAGTGAGAAACAGCATTAAAACCATTCATAAAATATGTTTGCGCTTTTATATTTGGGGGACGTACAATGTAATGGTCAATCCAATGTTTACTGGTAAAGAATAGCCCAAGAGTTAGTGGTGAGAGCTTCCAATAGTTGCTGCTTGAAATTAGGAATGGTAGTGAATACACGGTAGGTTTTCCATAAACAAATGGACCAACTACTTGTATTTTTATACTTTCCCTAATGTAAGATAAAGTTATAAATACCAAAACTTTAATTTTACATGCTGATTTGATTGTATTCAAATTTTTATGTTATTTGATTTTAAATTTAGGATACTTGAAGAGTATCTCAGATATTAAATTTTTACTTCAGTAAATATGATGTATTATTGTATTTCTTTCCATTGATTTTTGACTACAGTGCATTTGAGTAACTGCATAACTGTAAGCACAACACTAAAATCTCCTATATTGTTATAAATATGCTTTAGAATATATAAAACAATACTAGAAGTAAATAAGTGTACACAGTATTGTTGCAGCAAATGACAGTAGATGAAAAAAAAAAAAAGAGGTATCTAGTATTCCATTTACCATGCACATGTGCTTTTTGCTTAGATATTAGGCATATGTCACTGTTTGATACAGTACTGTTTGCATATTAATTTAGTTAATATGAACAAATATTACTTTGGAAAAGAACAATTTTGATATTTTTAAAAAGGTAACTGTTTTGTTGAAAATGCTATTTTAAAATACTTTTTTTAATTTCATTTTTTAAGGCTAGTATGACTGTTGCATTAGTTTTTATCTACCTAAGTAACTTACTGAGTGGAGGAAAAAATCCCCAAAAATAAGTGTTAAATATAAACTAATATAAGATAGTTTGAAAGATATTAAATGAATCCTTCTGATAAAAAAACAAAATTGGCTTGCTTGTAATTTTGGTGTAGTGAAAAACTTTTTTTATATATGTACTTTTTCAAGTCCAATTCTGGTAAAACTGACCATTGATTCAATTGTTTATGATGACTGAAAGTTATGAAAAACCAATATGCTAAAGGATATTTTTATTCCATGCTTTTTTTTTTATCGCTCAGGATGCATGTTTGTCTCTTCTGGCAAATGTTGAGAGACATTGGGTAAAACATTTACATGTGTATAAAATAAAACTTTCTGGTTAATTATAAAATAATTTAAGAAGACATGAAAACGAGATTTAAAATCTGCATGAGTTTCAATTATTTTAAATAATTTGTTTTAATTTCAAAAGCTCTGAATTTATAAAAGTATAACATAAAAATAAAATACTTAGCTTTATTGAAACCACATAAAGTGTGCAAAGTTCAAGTTAAACAATATCAACAAATAAGGTGTTTTTTTTGCAGTAGAGTAAAACAGCAGAAGTGTATTGAGTCAGTGCACCTAGATATTTAAGGGTTAACGTAGTTGAATGAAAAGGTTCATGAACTGGAAAATGTACTTCTTTAAGAAACAGTAGCAGTCTTTTCATCACATTTTGAGCTGTAGCATTTTAGAAGTTAAAGAAATGACATATTTCACAAGAAAATTGTTTATGGAGAATTATATATATGTAAAAAACCAGCTGTTTTTACATATATAATTTTCTACAAGTGAGTTTTTTCGTTTTAACGGATGTTTATGGAAAACTTAATATTAAATTCATTAATATAATGACATTATTAGTTCTTACATTAGAACAAAATGATTTTTACAAAAGGAGTTAATGTACTTGTAATTATGAATAAGAAAATTTCAGTGTATATTTTTTTCTATTAAGATTTCAAGAGAATACTTGCAGAAATTCCTCATGGAAATCTCCAGGAATGAATGCAGTTGATAAGAAAATTTGTGAGTTAACTGAAAAAGCTTGTGAAAAGATGAAAACAGAGGTTTGTATTGTAAATGTGATTACACTTTTTTGATTTACATTGTGTTTCAAAGTGAAATGTGATTACTTACATATGTAAATCAGGACGTTGTGTTAGATTTAAATAAACATACTCTTGAAGTAATTCAAGATGATACTAGTTAAGATTTGCTGTTTAAAAATGCTGTGTTATTTGACAAAACTAGTAATGTTTAGAAAGTCCACTCAAAAAAATTTGACTTTAATAAGATAAGTGTGATTCTATTTTCTGTCAAGATACATATTTTAGTCCAATATTCGTTATTTTACTCTAACATTACCACACTTTGTTAATAAGGAGTAAATTATGTATAGACATTATCAATACTTTTTAGACATGTCAAATATCTCTCCCAACTAGGCAAGGATGTAACTCTACAAATCTGCTTACAGAAAACAAATGCTTTAGTTAACTAAGTTGTTCTGTTTTAAAAGCTTCAATAATTCCAAGAAAACAAAGGTTTAGAGCATTCCAAACCTGATAACTTGTTTAAATCAGCTATGTTATAAAAAGCTTTGTTGGTGTGAACAGTAACTGATTTCAGTTTACACTTTTTATCATTATTTTTATTTAACTTGTAGTTTAATAGATGTGCTTGATATTTATGGAGATGATCAACTTGAAACAAGTTTATCATGTGAGGTTCTAAGTGATAAAGTAGACACATATCAGGGTTCAAAATTTTCTATCTAAAGCTGGACATGTCCTTTAAAAAATCAAGTTTGACCGGCACTTTCCCATCTATCACTGGACATAGTCACTGGTGGTCATATTCCTAACATATCAGACACAAATACATCCTCCCCTCAAAACTAAGTGAGGCAAAAGTTGTGTATGCACAGCCCAAAGATTTTGCTTAAAAGTATATTCTATAATGAGTGGGAAAATTTGAGATTTAATGTAAGAATAAAACCAAACAAATTTTAAACAACGGTCGTGAATGCTCACAAAATGTGCTTTTTAGATCGCCTTATCCGTGCCATCCCGGATAGTCACGTCACTACCAAACGTTCACGACAATCTGACCATGGCATCTGATAGTATAAAACGGGAAAGTCTCACAAACTATTTCAGTTTGGCTTCACGAGCAAGACTAATGAATCAGAATACAATATTATGGAACCCCGAGTGAAAAAACCCAAGATTGTTGATCCAAGCCCAAGTGTTAAAGCAAAAACTGTTACTGCTAGTATTGGCCCTAAGCCTACTCGTCGTTTCCAGGATGAATGGAATAGAGGCTGACCATGGCTGGAGTATAATAACACTACCGGACTGATGTTTTGCTCAATTTGTCAGGAATATGACCAAAGTAGTGGAAGGCAGAAGAACACCTTCATAACATGATCTTCCAACCTGAGATCAAGTGATGTTAAGGAGCATGAAAACAGTAGTGCTCACAGTCCAAGTTGTCAAGCTAAGACTGCAAAAGAAACACCTGATATAACTTCCATAATGAAAGAATTGAGCAAACTTAACCAGACTAAGAAAGATCGTTTGCTTGTGCTGTTTAGGACTGCCCTTTATATGGCTTTGAATGCCAAATCATTCAATGATTTTCAAGAGCTTCTGTTGCTGTAGGAACACAACTTTGGTATGAACTTAACAGAACATTATGCCAATGACAAACAAGCAGTTATCTTTACAAAGTATATTGCAGAAACAATTAGAATTAATGTCAGATCTTGTCTGCATTGAAGGTGCAAAAACCTTATTTGATAGGGATCCATTGTGTTAGTCACAGATTGGAATTTGCAATTAAGAAGACCATCAAGGACATTCATTACCTTGATAGTATCCAAACCTTTTTAGAAACCCTGTGAAAGTTTTATGACAATTTGCCACAGAACTGGGCTGGTTTCAAAGAAGCTGGTAAGGCCAACAACATTGTTGTTAGAAAGCCAACAAAAGGGACAGGAACCTGGTGGATGGCCTACAAAGAGCACACCCTGGAGTAAGTTTCTCATAACTGGCCAGCTTTAGCAGAGCATTTGTATCAAGTAAAGCTGCATGAAAATGGGGAACATGGACAGAAAGCTACAGGATTATACAGTACTTTGACAAGCCTTAAATTCATCCTGTACATGGACATACTCTTGGCAGTTCTGCCTGTTTTGACATCTCTTAGTGTCAAAATGCAAGACAATTCTGCTACTGTGAACATTGTTTCTGACAAACTCACTGTTTGCAAAGAGAAGCTGGGCAATCTGAATCATGTTGAGAGATCCCAGAAAATTGTTAAAGAGCTCACAACATGTGAACAAACTGGCAAGTGGTTACTTAGAGGAAAGTTGATTGCTATTAGTGGTCACGCAAGGGCCAGAGGCTCAAAAAGTGCTATAAAAGAGACAGTTGCTCAATCCGTGGCTGAAGAAACTGCCATCTTCATAGGTAAAATTGTCACATATCTGAATGAGAGATTTGAAGAATTTGATAAGGATTTTATTGGTGCCTTTCAAATTTTTGAACCAAGCAACTAGCCTAAAAGCAAGGAAGCATTGTCATCTTATGGCCATAATGAACTTCAGACACTATTGGACCACTCTGGTGCTCTGCTAGAAGCTAAGGGTTTCAACATTGCAGCTGATATTTGCCAAGCTGACTTACATGAGACACTGCTCAAAGCCACAAGACTTGCCAAATCCACATGTTAAGTGGACCCAGAATCCACATGTTAAGTCAAATTACTGTTGACAATGATAAACCTTTCCCTGGGTCAACAGTGTTGGCCTTGGTATGCCTCATGCAGGTGATTTCCGTGTCATTTGCTGAACCAGAACGTGGATTTTCCCAGATGGCAGTTGTTAAGGATGACTGGCAGTCCAAACTAATAAATGATTCTCTTAATGACTTGATGACAAGAAAATTAGAATAAGACCTGTAATCTTGCAAGCACAGAATTACTGTGCAAGTCTGTAGAATTTTGGTGGAAGGACAGTAAAAAACCAGACAATTTGTGAGTCCACATGAAACTCACACACGTAGAGACAATAAGAGATACTGAGTCTACATCAGCTGATGTTTTAGTGCTGGATGACTAAATCTACCAGTTTGATTGATGTGTCATTTTTAATAGATACAAGGCTTGTTGCCACTTGCTTTGAAATAATGTTTCAGTGCCATAAATAAAATGATTCTGTTTTATATAATAATTGTCTCTACTTGATTTCTTGTTTTCGGTAATGTCTGGTGACAATTTTGAGGTGTCTTGCTAAACTTCAAATGTCTGGCAAGTTTCACTGTCCCGCAGGACATGTGTCCTGCTGAAAATTTAGAATATTTTACCACTGCATGTGTTTTATAGTTTTAGAATAAAACAAGTCAAGATCCCCGAAACATTTGTGGTAGTTTTAAAATAAAACTAGTCAAGATCCCCGAAACATTTGTGGTAGTTTTTGTGCTCTTTGCTTGAATTTTTCTTATTCCATCATTTTCATGCATCTCATTTAAGTTAATTCTTTTGCAAGCGTTATGGTTTAGATAAATAAATTCTGTTCAATTTCAAAAAAATTGTATACATAAATAAGCTCACATAGATATAACATTGTATAATAAAGTAAACAAGAAAACAATGATATTTATGTTAGTGTACATAGTATGAAACAGTTATCAGAGTTTATTATATGACAGAGTTTTTTGAGTTGCAAAAAAAAACAACTCATAAAAAATGTAGCTAAGAGGTGTCTATATCAATCTCTCTTACAAACCAAAGTCAAATTATTGCAAAGTAAAGTAAATGTAAAGTTGTAATGGAGACAAACTTAGTTGAGTGTGTAGAAACTTTTGAATGCATGTTTATGAAGAGATAAGCATGTCATTTTGAATAAACTGTGTATGCTGATTTTAGACTTAGATAAGTCAAGAATACTTGTGGAAATTGTATTTAGTTTAATATTCATTCATTTAGGAAATTGCACACTGGTTAAGTTTTGTTTGTGTGAAATAGCTTACACAAGTTGAAATTGAAGTCCAATTGTGACAATGACATTGTGCTATCATATACCATAGTCATTTCATTAAAAAGTTTGAGTAAGCAAAATAACAGGTAAGGATAGTCTAAATTAAAAACCAACATACAATGAGATGCAATTTGTAGCTGTCATTCAAGAAATTTCTGAGAAAAGTTCCACACAAATAAATAAAAGTGTTAATGTTATAGATGCTCTGTGGCTAGTTAATAATAAGTTTTTTTCCTTTTCAAGTGTATTACCATTATTTTTTCATTTCTTGTTTTTTCATCAGCATTACTATTTTGTTTTACAGTGTGTATTATAGTTTTCTTAATATTTTTTTGACAGAACGTAGCTGATGTGTAAAGTGTTTCAGACAGACTAAATTTGTTTGCTCACTAGTATGTACAATGCTCTTTATAATTAATGCATGCTTTCCTGCTTTGGCTCTTTTTATTTTTTTTTACTCCAAGGTTTTAACGATTCACTTTCAATTACATATATCAAACTTTGACTTTACTAATAAATATATAATGAGAAAAAGGGTAGAAATTAATTATAGATTTTCAATTTTTAGTGAGATTCAATTCTGAATATTTTCAAAACATTGCCTAATGATATTCCATTCTCAAATTTAGAAGTTGTATTAATTAACACAAAGTAAACATTATGTACAAATACATTTGTTCAACTGATACTTGAATAGGATAATCAATAAGTACCCTGTAGTTTATTATAATCATAAAATATTTAATTCAGTAAATTGCTACCAATTTATTACTTTTATTTGTTTAATAGTTCTATTTTTTCACAATACTGTACATTAAGTTTAGAATTCTTTTAATTTACTGAAACCTTAGCTTCTGTATGTTCAAGCATAAAAAAGTACTTATCACTTTAAAATACATATTTTATATTATATTATATATTATTTTTATTTTATATTAAATACATATTTAAAATACATATATTTTTTTACCTGTTACATAAGTAAAGATCAAAGTATTTAGTAGCTCATGTTTATAATGTATTGTTTATTGAAAGTGTAAAACAAGCACATAAATATGTATGTTAGTCTTTGGTTTAAAATGGGAAAGGCTGTATATGTAGTTTTAAAACTGAAATATATACATTGTTATCACTGTTAGAAATCACTTGTACATCCATGTTGCTTTTTGAATAATAGAGCACTTACGCTACATGTTGCCTCCACTTGCTACTAAAGCTTCTCCTGAAGCTTCAATGTTGCTGAAAGTACTGGCCAAATAGATGAGAATGCAGAAGCAAGAACTCTTAATGAACCATTTTAAATACATATTTTCATACCTTGTTCATCACTGCTCTAAAGAAGAAATGGAAAAATCACTCACCTATGTTCAGGTAAGTACTACTTGCATTCAACTTTGGCTTATATTTGCTATTACTTAGCCATATAATTGTGTATTTATACAGCACTTTATTAAAAAACAAACAATACTAATACACTTTTAACATAATACTGGTATTTGGCAAATTTAATTCATATGACAATGTTTAGAAGTAAGATGTTTATGGGAGAAGGAAGGTCAAAGTTTGTAGTCTCTCAATACTGTATGTTATTTTATATCTGCAGTTCCATACATTATTTACATTTTTGACTCAATTAATTAAATGCTTAGAATTAAAGTCTCGGTTGTTTTTTTTCACATATTATTATATGGGAAAGCATGGGATTCACTTCAGTAGATTTTTGTAAAAACTTGCACCTCTGTGAGATATATGGTATTAATTTAATAAAATCTAATTTAAACTGACTTTGATTATAACAGAATTTCTTATTTTTAAACTGAGACTAATATTGAGATAGGCAGCTTGTTGAGATGTGATTACCAGAGAATACATAATGAATTACTTCTTCACATCAGCACTCACTATGAACAAGTCTTTAGTGGACTTGCAATGTTGGCATGGAAAGATGAAAGTTATGATGGAACAAAGCCTATTACAAAACCAGAAGTTGAAATTTGAAATACTTAAAAAAGTTGCATTACATATCTACAACAAATAAAAAATCTGATTCTGTGCTGTAAAATGTAAATTTTGGGCAAATATCTCAATAAAGATAAATAAAAACTGACATGCTGTATCAAGCTATTATAAGTTTAGTTGGAATTTCTTTTGGTAGCATCTTGACTGAGATTTTTCCCTGTATCTCCTTTTTGTGGACAGTTAATGTTGAATTGTTAGTTAAAATAAACATTATGGCCATTCAAAGTAAATGGAATTGTTAATATTAAGTGAAGAAGTATCAGTAATAACCACTTGTTTAATATATTTACTTTTTAGTAAAATTCTAATTTCCTGAGAGCTAATTGAATAAGTAAAAACTACTTAAATATTTAAAAAGAAACCTAAGTTTTAGAACTTCATCTAATTAATATAAATTAAAAAAAAGTATTTGTGAATGTTTGGTGTGTAAGAAACTTTTCTAAATCTTCGAAAACGTTAAAAAAATGAAACATCTAGGAGAATTCACATCTAGTGTACTTTGATGACAATTTTGTTTTAAATCTTTACATTATAAACTAAAATATTTGCACTTTTTTTAATACAGTACATTATGCAGAATATATTAAAAGCATGCAGCCATGTATGGAAAGTAATAAATTTAAAAGGCTGGCTGAATAAAGTGTGAATTGAGAATCACCTTGAATATTAATATTTCTCAAAAACTTGAGACTTGAAGTATCCAGAAAAATTCCAAATGATTGTTTCTGAGTAAAATTTGTCAGTTATTTACTCTTGATGAGTCATATTGGTCAGTTACTTGTATCTGACTTTAAAAATTCTGGTATTTATACAAGGAAATTATAAGTTAACATAACATAAGTTTAGCATTGTTCAGAGTAAAGTATTTACAGCAGTGGTGCACAAACTTTTTGAGTCAGGGGCCACAAACAGACTTCTCGTAACTGTAATATGGACATGCTTTCAAGTAAAGCAATTTTAATAATTACAAGCTACGGGAATTGTGAGCTCGCAATCTTTTATGAGAATTAAAGTTGTCAGAAGTATATTTACCTAAGAATTATATACTTAAACATTATATTACAGCAATTATTGTAATATTGTATATGTAGGAAATAAGTACCAGGTATAATTTTTACAACACAACTAAAAGTAGAGTAAGAAACATAACCAGAGCAAATAGCTTCATTAATAAAATAAGTTGGTATTTGTTATAACTTTTGTGAAGAGGAATTGAAATTCATTTTTAAATCAGTAAAAAGTTATTATAACCATTAATTGATTGCTTTATTTTAATCCATTGGCCAAATTTTTACAGCCACGACTTTGGACTTTAAAGCTTTGTTTTTATTAGGTAATGCACCAAGCCGTCTAACGGGACATTGTGACTTTTACGAAAATCTCAAAATTCACTTTTTTCCACTCAATAGAACATGTCCACTGCAACCAACGGATCAAGGTGTCATTGCGACGTTTAAAGCTTATTATTTTAAGCGAACATTTTCTCAAGCAAGAAAGGCTACAACTAGAGAAGCTGCACTATCTATGACTGAATTCTGGAAAAATTACATCAGAAGTGCTGTCGAAAACATCAACGAAGCATGGTTCCAAGTTAGCAAGAGTAACATGAGAGCGACGTGGAAGCACGTTTTGCCTGATGGCGCAAGTCATTCCTTCAGCTTTGAGTCCGAAATTAGGGATGTTTCCGAAGACGTCATCAAAATTGGACACACTATTTATTTCGAGTCTTTGGTTGTGGCTAATGTCCGAGAGTGCATTTACGCACATTCTCAAACTCTCGACAATGATACGCTCTTTAATTTAGACCAAGATCGGGCATATCAGGAAGAAGAAGAAAGTCCAGAGTGTAACGAAGGTACCAGTGAAGAGCAGGAAGAATGATTTATCTTACTGGAACTTGAAACAATGTTTCGGGCAGTGGAAACTGATACATACTTAATTATGAATCATGATTCAGACCTGGAGTGCGGTTATAAAATGTCATTCGATGTTACCGAGAATTGAAATAAAGAAAAAGAAAATGGTGCAACCAAGAAGAGATAGATTTTCTTTAATCAGTAACATTTTAATTTTTTTTTTATTTTTCAAAATTACAAAAAATTCAAAAGTTTACAAATTAATATCGCTTTTATTTTACCTCATAACTATTTCTATTTTTCTAACTAATCAGGCTTAATTATTTCTACTATGAAAAAATCCCTTATGATACCCACGTATCGTTATTTTTCCTGTTGAAACTATTCCCCGTTCAATGCTGATTCAATCAATGCGGTTGTGTTTCCCACGCATTAACCGCCCTGTACGAGGTATTCCTGTGTATTCCATTCTGTAGTTTTGTACCTATCAAGAATAAGACTAATCACATAACGTGTTAGTTTACCGTTAGAAGCGTATAAATGCAGAGACGAATTGACATCAATAACCTCGTTTCATTCTTCGACAAGTAGCTGAAGTGTTTAGACGTGAGAAGTCATCGCTGCCATGTTGTCTTCATCGATCAGTTCAATCCTAGCGTCTCAGTTGACCCTAGAAAAACCAAAATTCTTCAGCGAGGAGACATGTTACTGCAGCTTTCAACACTCCAGGACCATGCATATGTATGTAAACCATGGAAAGTAGATATTAACGTTCAATGCTCTCCTGCCTGAAGTTCACGTTGCTTGTATTCGATATTTATTAAGAACGTTCATTTGTCTTAACTCCTGCTGGAATTCGACATTCTCTGGAAACAACAACTTTCACGCAACTCTATGCTGCTCACAGAATTCATTCCAAGACCACGGCATTGCCAACTAACTTTGTTAAAGTTGTGACCGAAGACAAACAGGTAGCTGATTTTATACTTAAACACGGATGTATCCTACAGTATTTTCATTTTAGTGCCGAACGCCCCCAACATCGATCAACTAATCTTCAAAATGTCAAGTCTGTCAATCAGAGTACTTCTATTCCAGTAAGCTTCTTATCTTCATGTATGCCAATTATCTCTGATGCAAGCAGGAATACTTTAATTAATGCTAAGAAGAAAGACAATGATTCTCCGACCTACGTAGACGTTACCTTTCAGCAGCGACTCAAACCAAAGAAGACAGCATCCTGCCAAGCTCAACCCACGCTCATTAAGACTGCAGACGTATCAACCGCAACAAATATCAACATCACGTTCAGCAAGAAGACTCAAACTTTTACATCAAGCTGGGAATGAGAGATTATATTAATGTACCTATCGTGTGAAATAAATGTTAAACATATTATATTTATAATACTATATCTAGTCCCATGAAAACTTTCAACAATTAGAATAATGTATAGCAATAATATTCAAACCACTTCAATTTCGACATGTCTGTTGCATACGACGCTTTTCATTCAACAATAAAGTGCGTTTTTTAAAAGATATGCCTAATGGTAATATATGGTCAAATTAAGGATATCAGTGTGAAGATAAAATTGATTTTGGTTGTTATTAGTGGATATAAAAGAAAGGCCTTTTAGTGGGAATTTCTTAAAAACCACAATTGCACTGATGAAGTTAGTGAGAATCTTTAGAATCAGATTAAGATTTCAGCTCTTAATGAAACCATGAGGGAACATATGTATTGGGTAATATTAAAGTCAAACCATGATGGAACATATATATTGGGTAATATTAAAGTCAAACCATGATGGAACATATGTATTGGGTAATATTAAAGTCAAACCATGAGGGAGAAATGCTTTTTAAAACTGTTGAGCTTCATAAGGAAATAGTCAAGGAATCTTTTCAAACAATGCTATGTTAAATTTATTGTTAACTTCAAATACAGAAATTATTATGGAAATTGGAGAACGTATGGATGCGTATGCTAAGTGCTCTATCAGGTGAAATGTTCTGTTGCAAATAGAGATAAATGACAACGATATTAGGGTCATAATTTAAAATAAAAATTGAAAGGATGCAACAAGAATAATCTGTTCTGAATTGGTCAACTGAGTTATTTAGCGACACTGATCACATGTATAAACTTTTTAAAGGTAATTTCTTCAATATTCAAGATAAACATATTCCTTACAGAATGAAAATGGTAGCTACAAAGAAACAATAAACAGGTTGACTTGCAACAGTTTAAGAAATAATATTTATTAAAATCATCATAAATTTAAGAAATTTGAATTGACACGAGATTCATAAGATCAAAAAGTTGTTGAAACAAGAAATGAAAATATGAAAAAAGATTGACTGTAAATTAAAAAATTAAGAGTACAGACTTTTTTAAAGCACACAAAAAGAAAAGAAAATATTGTTTTATCATACGTGGAGATGCTGTTGCATAATCGTTTGTTTTTTTCCATATTTGCCAACGGAAATAGCAGAACTAGGGGACACAAGTATAACTTATGGACTGGTAGGAATCATCTTCAGCTTAGGCAGTTTTAATTATTTAAGAGTTTGGTTGGCCTTTGGAATGGGTTATCTTCAGACGTTGAAAAGCAGTACATAAGAGTTCAGATAAAAAGCTTGAAAAGTGTATGAATGATAACGACTGGCTTTAATTATTTTTAAATTATTCTAATTTGGTTTAGAAGATGACACAACCGAGATTGACTAATGTTTTTCGAAAATACTATGTGAATAGAGTGTCATTGTGTGTAGGTCATACTGCACAATCTACGTTGTGAGAAAATTAATAAATTGTTAAAAATAAATATGTCCAGATTATTTTATTGTAATCATGTAACCGAAAATCATTATTGAGTTAATTTAATATTTAAGAGTTCGTTTCAATTATTCTACAGTATCATCCTTTTTTAGGATGATTTAATTGAATGGTAAGGAAAGTTAATTAACTGGTAAATTACTGATTTAAACTGATTGTATTAATTATATATTGATTATATTCAGTGAAGCTTTGTTCATAAAATTATATCTCTTTCTGGATTGATTCCTCTGTAGCAAGTCTGTCTTGAATTCTGTTTCTGTTGTTTCATCATTTGAACAATAAAATCCAGCAGACAATTTTGTATTATCTGTCTTGAATTCTGTTGGTGTTATTTGATCATTTGAACAATAAAATCTAATACAACATTTTGCAATACATTTAATAAAATAAACAATACAATTTACACTTTTCTTAATTTATTATTTTACAATTTTAAACAACAAACATAACATATATAAATACACAAATTACTATTTACAATGAGAAATCCATTTTATCTTTTTTCCATGTATTTATTTCTCCTTCCAAATTCAAAATGACCGGGTTGTGAAGCGTATTTTGTCGGTATTTATTATCATATTTCTGATTTCTTTGATGTTTTTTCGGCTGACACTAACGCTATCTATTTCTAGAATTTCGTCACCGGGATCAAGAATTCCAGTGAGTGAAATAAATGTTTCGAAATTTTTTATACGAGTAACGAAGACTCCTGAAACTATTAAAACAATAAATATATACATATATGTACACTTTGTAGTAATTTTTGCTATTTAGTGCGTCAATCTTCTTTACTAAAATTCGTCTATGAATTGCTAACTTGCTTTGTTTAACAATGTTAATGAGGTAAGACACGAATACAAAATAGCTTGAAAACATATTGTCCGAATAAGAAAAGAAAATGTTTGAATATTTAGATCGCGTTAACCAGTTAAAATCCTTCCTCTTCTCTTTTCACAACAAAAACATTCCTTAAAGTAACAACAAATCAATGAAAGACACATGGAATAGCGACTCACAACTATGTAGGCATGATAACGTAATTTTTTCTAGACTGTTATATAACTGTTGGTAATACAACGTGCTCTGAGCAAATTGGTCCTCATTGACTGTGCTCAATTCGTATATTTATTACATTACTTATCCCTCAAATTATGGACTTGTTCTTGGCTGTTAACTTCAGGAGGAAAGACAACATATTAGGTCATATCGAACAATTGTTTTACCTATTGAAACTGTTAAATGGGCAGGATGTTGCTCTGGAGTAGGCTGAAAAGGACAACGGTTTTATTGAGTAATTAACTTCTATCTTATTAATAAGTTTAAAACCTGGAACTGCTATGTGCAGTTATTCCATAGGTGGCTTTGAGTGAAGAATATCCTAAGCCATACAATAATCAATCTGTTACGACAATTCAGGTGAATCTGTGTGTGTGCGCGTTTAATCTTAACAAAGGTCTATCTGCCCTATGCTCACCCTAACTGTTTTAAAACTTTATTTTAAAACCATATTAAGCGCAAAGTGTAAAACCAATAAAGTTTGTTTGTGTTTGAAATTCCCACAAAGCTTCACGAGAGCTATCTATGCCAGGCGTTCCTAATTTAAAATGTAATACAACAAGGAAGGCAGCTAGTCATCACCGCCCATAGCCAACTCTTGAGCTACTCTTTTACCAGCGAATAGTGGGATTGACCGTCAGTTATAACAGACCCACGGCTGAAAGGACGAGTATGTTTCGTGTCACAGGGATTCGAAATCGCAACCCTCGGATTACGATTTCAATGTGTTAACCATCGGGCCAAGTCGGGCTCAAAACTATTGAAATGTTTTCCAATGAAGCGAAAGCAATCGTATAGCAGAGCACACAGGACAGCAACAGACTCCAAAACCAAACCTTAGGTCAACTCAGAGCAGCCTTATCCTTAACGAAATATAAACTATGACTACATGATGTGTTGTATCCTACAGATTGTATTATTATTCTCATAATTCGTGGCATGTGCACGATTCACTAACGTCACGGCAGTACAAATTGCAATGTTAAGCGTTTCTTAAATGACAACATTTCAGTGTCTAGTAACTAAGTTATAGACAGACAACACACTACCATAAAGTGGTGTAAATGATTAAAATGGGTGATCTCTCCAGGTCATCTTTTACTGTAATAATAATAATAAAAGAAACGCTATTCTGATACAAACAAGAGACTGCTTACCATTACTGTTCTTTAACTTCTTCTTAGCAATACAAAATCCGAAAGGTTTATTTTTAGGCTTCACTATCTCTATAACACGTTTTTCATCCTCTTCAAACTTAATGACACGACCAGTCGGGTAATTCACAACTGGTGAGCTATCCAACTCGATTTCTTCATTATCATTGTTACTAGAGTGTGTTTTGGAGAGAAAAAATGTTGTTAAAGCACAGATTGTTGTTTCCCTTTTATACATGCATAAATTAAAAAGGTGAGACATCCAATTACTGTCATGCCACGCGGATGATAGTAAGAAATAAACAAAAAAGAAACTACGACATGGTTGTTCAAAGAAGTCCAACGAAGCTGTATGATATACAAAGTCAATACAAGTTAGTGTTTAATATAAACGTATTTTAAATTAGAAATCGTCGATTACCCTAGGGACATGTTAAAATCTGTTACATTTTTCACATCACTCTTCCTTCAAACAGATCCTTTCAGAGATTAAAAGATAACATAAATTTATACTTATTATATTCTACTTGGACGGGCCAGCAATAACTGATATTCAGTGTGCAGTGTTGCGTTTCTCAGTGTCTAATATTCGAGCCACAATGCAGCTGAATACAGCCCGTAAGTTCGGTTGTGCTCGGGTTATAGTAATGGCAGTCATTCCCATTCTTCGGGTCTAACAGACGGCTAAAGTTTCTTATGGTAATGAGTAGTTGGTCAGTTGTTTAGAATTAGGAATGTTAAGTGATTCTGACTTGCCATTTAGCCCTTGTGAGCATAAAATACCCATCAATTGAAAATATCGGTATCAAGCTACTGAGAGACTTTCCAGGAGAGTTGAGAAATTAAGAACTCTCAGTTTTCAACCAGAGAATATTCGTGATGAAATGTACGAGAGTTTCATACAAAAACAAAAAGAAAACGCCTACTAAATGTCAATTGGATGTTCAAGTTATTCACCTTCTAGATATTTAGTCTCAGGTAAAATAGAGTTAAATAGTCAGTATAGCTTTAATACACAAAATCCACAAAGCCACTTATCGCAAAAGCTTTAGTGTTTATCCTTCGGCTAAACTGTACACTGTGAAAAACGATTACATGAATATGTGTAGTAAGAAATGTATGTTTCTAAAGGGCCGTAAGAAGCGGTAAGTTCAGTCAGACTTTTTCGTAAAGCTATACATTACGTTGAGTATATGTAGTATGAAAATACGGTATCCTAGTTAATTCATAAAAACCTAGAACTTACGAGTCGTGACACCAGACTCTTTCCTGCTTGGTTTGATGCTTACAACAAAAAACTCTTTTAAACCCGTCCTCAATCCTCTCCTTCAATGATTTCTTCTGCGGGGCAAAGTCACTGGAATAGAAGCAATACTTGCAAATAATTAATTTGTCATAGTATATTTACACAAAAGTGACTTGTATGAGAAAAGATCAATATTTATTTAAATGAATTGTGTTATATTGATAAATCAGTACCTTAATGTTAATGGTTAACAACTGAGATAAAATTGGTAAATATCACGATCCACACTAAAACAATTATTGTTCAGACAATATAACAGTATGAACAGTATTTCAATAACTACTAGATCTGTCGTGTATGAGTCAAACTGTGGAGTCCTGGTATAATACAGAGGTGCTCGATAATAGTGGATATTGCAGATGTAATGGAGTTAACATATTCTTCTCTACTCTCATTCACAAGTTACTATAATACCCACACTAAAGTTACTTATAATGAAAAATGGTTGCAATTGTGTATAGAGAAAAACAGTAGTTGAGGTTCGTCAAATGATTATTAAACGTACTTGAATATTTATATGGTGGAATAGATAACGAATTATGGTTATTTCAGGGTCACATAAAACATATGTTACCAAATTTGTCTGCTTGAATCAAAAATACAAGAATTAAGGTCCCAAAACAAATTATAAGTGAAAACGACTCTACAAGATGTTGACGGCAAAGATGATATGACAGGTAGCGTTTAACTAGTTTTAGCCAAGCAGCAAAGGTGCAATGTATTGAAGAAATACATAGGTTATGTAAGTAACTATGAAACCTAATTATATCATTGGATTACATACTTTTCATTGAATCTTTAAGATAACAGTTTTTCTGCTTGATAACAGATTATAATCATCAATAGTACACATTCTTATCAAAACATAAGTTTACTATGGTGAGATAAAAACAACTAAGAACAGCAATATACATTTGATAAGAAACTATTTTAAAATATTTTTATAATTTTAATTTTTTTTCCATACTTAGTCTATTTGATTTGGTTTCTTTTAAATTTTGCGCGAAACAACACGTAGGCTGTATACACCAACCATCTTTTCAGCAATTGTAGTCTAAAGGAAAGACACCAAGTCAACACCTTACACTGTCAACTATTGGGTTACTCTTAGATCAACGAATAATGAAATTGACCGTCATACTTTAATTTTCCCTTACGACTAAATAGGTTGAATGTGTTTGGTATGACAGGAGCTCAAAACAGCTTTCCGGGTATTGTGAGCAGAGCGTTCTGGCAACCACTTAGCTAAAAGTCAGGATTTACTTGAGAATACATACCTTTTGGGTATGAAAATCCCGGAAGGAACTGATTCTTCTTGTTCATTACAGAGTGTATCATTGATTGGCCAAGATTCACCTAAGTTAAGATAAAAAATACTGATTTCTACAAAATTAAATAACATCTAAACTAGTTTTGCTTTGATATCTAGTAAGGAATATGCTAGATTAAATAATTAAATTCAAAACACAATAACAGCAGCTTTTACACGAGATAAACTATGACTTTAATAACTACATCGTATTGTCCTTTTGTTTTTTTACATTCGTGCAATGATACACAAGGACTGTCTTTGATAGCTGTCCCTAATTTAGCAGTGTAAGACTAGAGGGAAGGCAGCTAGTTCATCACCACCCACCGCCAACTTTTGGGTTACTCTTTTATCAACGAATAAAGGGATTGAACCTCGCATTATAGCGTCCCCACAGCTGAAAGGGCAAACATGTTTGGTGCGACAGGGATTCGAGCTCGAAACTTTGGGATTACGATTTCAAGTCGGGCTCAAAACTATTGAAGTGAAATTTTAAACGTTAAGATAAAATTGTTTCAGTTACAATGCAAAACCTGCTTCACTAAATAATTAAATTCAAAATACAATAACAACAACTTCTACACCAGGTAAATCCTGACTTTAATAACTAAATCATATGGACCTTTAATACGACATCATCATCATCAGTTCAAAACTGTTGTTATTGTAATTTTAAATTAACCGTCACGTTATTTTATGGCGGATTATGCCATGATAATTTTGTTTCCACTATAATTAATTAATTTAAAAATAATAAATTGAACACATAATCCTGTCATCTTTCTTTAGATTTGCACTCGGCCCGGCATAATCAAGCGTGTTAAGGCGTGCGACTCGGAATCTGAGGGTCGCGGGTTCGCATCCCCGTCGCGCTAAACGTGCTCGCCCTTTCAGCCGTGGGGGCGTTATAATGTTACGGTCAATCCCACTATTCGTTGGTAAAAGAGTAGCCCAAGAGTTGGCGGTGGGTGGTGATGACTAGCTGTCTTCCCTCTTGTCTTACACTGCTAAATTAGGGAGGCTAGCACAGATAGCCCTCGAGTAGCTTTGTGCGAAATTCCCAAACAAACAAACAAACAAACAAATCTACATTTTGATCTTTTTTAACTAACTTTCGTTTGGTAAGAACATGGTTAGGTATACAGAGTATAAGATATGTGTTAGTTTTCTAATGTCCAGGATTTTTCTCGTGGTTCTCTATAACTACGGCTTCAAATATTAGGCTCATGTAGTCTTTATTTGCTCTGACAAGAAAAGAGTTGAAGATGTTTATTTACGACTTGTACATGATTAGTCGCTTGTGTCAGATGAATATGCCGTGTGTATATTGAGTTTTCAATTAAATTAAATGTTACTTTTTTCTTCTACTTCAATAATTAAGTTTGGAAATTATTGTTAACTGATAAAATCTGCTTTGCTTCTAAAACTATTACACCGGATCTTTAAATATTCTTGACGTAACGCCAAAAGGGAAATGTTACTGTAACGATTGTTCTCCGTTAAATCGCTTGAGACTACTATTTGAATTGTTACATCCTGGTGGATATGATACTGGAAATTATATACAATTTGTACAAAATATATAATTATTGCCACTATTGCGGCATGTAGGTTGATTATTTAAAGTTTGAAACGAAACTCAGATTCAGTTTGATTTCGTAAAGATAAAACAACTGTTTAGTTTTTACTAAGACATCTGACTTTGTTTAGTGCTTGAAAAGGAACAAGAAGTTCAGTTTTAGAAAGTGGAAATTCATGTGTTGAAATAAATATATTGATATGAAATATTTTCTTTGCAGATTTCTTTTCTCCGATTTTGAATTGAAATTGCTTGAGAAATCTTTTTGTGGTTGTTCTGGCGAAGAGAAGTAACTGAACTTAGGTTGGGTTTTTTTAATTCCATACTTTCGATGCTTGTTTTGCAGTTTTGCAATTGGTGTAAATTTGATAAGTGGGAGGTGGAGGCGGTTTTGTTCTTGGGTCTACCAAATGATAAAATAAATATTTTAGAAAAACGTTTCACAAATTTTGAAAGATTTTGCTGGTACTTTTAATATTAGACAACCAAAAAATAGAGATATTTTACCTTTTTCTTTGGAGCTTTTCTGAGTATTATTCAAGCTTTTAGGCTTGATCCTGGCCATTCTTTTTTCTTATCCTAGTGAAACAAATATATATATTTAACCAAATTTCTGTCTCTCCATAAAGTTAAGATAAAACTACATAAATAGCTCTCTGCGTTCTGTCTGTGACAGGTATTGAAACCAGATTTCTAACGTTGTAAGTCCGTGTATTTACCGCTTGTCCCTGGGAGTAATATCCAAAATATCGAAATGATTTTCTTGTGGATATGAATACCAAAATACTGGAATATATCACTTTTATTTCCTTGTTTTACCAGTTTCATAAGTTTCGCCGTTCAAGAAATAGTTACACTGAGAATCTTCGATATCCGTTGTGAGCAAAGCAAAGATAACCAGTTGTGTAAATTTGTTCTTAATTTCAAAATATCAATCATTTAATTAACGTTTGTCTCCTTTTTAAATAGCTAGTAGTGAGGGAGCAGAAGAAACTGGTTGAGTACAGCCACCAGGAACTGTGAAAAGTTACTGAGACTTATAGATATGAAAAAGTAAGTTAAAGTTTGAAATTATATCACAAACAAATTGTATTTTTATTATAACAACAAAAGTACAATTAGAATAACATATTAATTTTAAAAGGAAAATATATTAAGTAGTTATCTTTTAATAAATAGTTTTTATATGGACTTTATGATGTGTGTACATATAGCCAGCATATGTATTTATTTCAGATTGTTTATGTTTAATTCAGAAAACGGTATTTGCATGTTTTGTTCTTATCGCAGATTCGTGGTAAAACGGCCCGTTTTGGCCACGTGGTTAAGGCACCCGCCTTGTAATCTGAAGATCGCAGGTTCGAATCTACATTACACCAAATATTCTCGTCTTTTAAGACGTGGGGGCGTTATTATGGGACGATGAATCCAATCCCACTATTCGTTAGTGAAATAGTATTCAAAGAGTTATTAATAGTTTCTCATAGCAACATTTAAGATAAATATTAATCTGTCTTTCTTTTAAATCGATAATGTTGTGCCATATCTACAGTCTGCCGCTGGTACAGCGGAAGCATTCAACCTTACAAGACGAAAACAGGGTTTTCAAATCTCCCCGCTGGACTCAACAGATAACCCAATATGGTTTTGTTGTGAGGAAAACACATTTTTAAAGTTTAAGGTTGCTTCGGTAAGTATGAAAAACAGAACCATAGTTATTAAAATGTTAATACTATTTTTAGCGAAAATGAAATTTATTAATATAATTCACGTTCAATTAAAATTTACATCTGATTTTATTTTGTGATAATCGGAAAGAAAATGCGTTAGCAACTTGGTTCAACAAAACTTGTAATGTAGAAACGGCCAGGTGATGAGGACGTTCGACCCTCTATACATTGGTAAAATAGTAAACAAGAGTTTGGCATATGGTATTTCCCATAATGCACTTATTAATGTTTATATTAATGTTTCGTTTGCGTTTATGGCATAAAATACGTAAATTTATTCTGAAACTTGATGCAACGAAACGCTGAATACAAGAGCAAAAGGAGGCTGAAAAAACATGGTGACAAAATATAATAGCACAGACAGCCTTAACTTCTATAATAAGTGAAGAGAGAACAGGCATGGAAGTGTTCGAAATGGTGTCCTCAGATACTGGCGATGCTTGTGAGAATAAGAATAATAATAACTTTTCTTAACAGAGAGCTGTTAAAACATCAAAATAATGTCTCAAAACAAAAGCAGAAGAAATGGCACATTATATGACAGAAGGTATAAAATCCAGTTCAAATCCTTCCTAAGTTTCAGACAGAGCCGTTCTTTATTTACAATTGTCAAATAGATGCAGATAACTATTAGCAATAGTTACCACTCTTATGTAACTATTTTTAACTGAATAACAATCATGATTAAGGTAGTTAAACACCCTTCAGTTAAAAGTATGAAACGTATTCAGCGATACATTGTGCTCGAATATGGGGCCATCAATTAGTGAACACCAACACAAGACATTAAACAACACCTAGCATTTCTACCATGTATAGTAATTTGTAAAACCAGAAAAAAATTTACGTAACTTGTGGTCTTTTATGTCATGATGTAATTAGTATAGGTGTTTTCTTGTTGTAATATTTTCTTCTTACTGAAATTCACAAAAATCTCATTGCACGTACTGCTTACTTCGCATATTATAATAAAACATATTCTTTAGATCTATTCCAAGTTGCTTTGTGTCTCTGTGTAAGGAAGTTCATATTCGTAGTCGGGTTTTAATTACCGTCTCGTGTAAAATATACTAAACAATAAACCAGCAAAAACACTTCGTTTCAGTCAGAGCTTTAAAGTTGGGAAGATACCAAATGTATTTTTAGTTTATCTAGAGTTTTCTCATTAAATTATTTTAAAGACATATTTCTACCAAACAGATTATGTCCCTCAAATTTTATATGAAAAGATGAAATGAATACAAACAAAGTATATCCATATTCACAACTTACAGCCATGATTTCTCTTGACATGTATCCACAAGGGCAGTTGATGTTGTTTTATGGTGCCAAATAAACTAAATAAAAAATAAATAAAATTGTAAAAAGTATCAACATACCATCTTCATAAAAATATTTAAGAAGGTGTTTTATTTGTGTTTGCACAGGAAGTTTTTATGACGATAGGTAAGATTCTCCCTTTTTTTTCTGTTTAAGTATAAATATACTTTTAAATTACAAGTAATGTTTACAAATCTAAATGATCAATTACTTAAATATATTGAGTTGGAATGTTTAAATCACACCGCCACTAAATAACATTTACCAGTCTCATGTCTTCTTTATATCTACGGTCAACATCTCTGATTAATTTGATTTTCACCCAAATTAATACAAAAAACTAGAAACTATGTCTAAGAATTATGAAAAACATTCCAATAGAGTAACTTGACCCGGCATGGCCAAGTGTGTTACGGCGTTCGACTCGTAATCCGAGGGTCGCGGGTTCGAATCTCGGTCGCACCAAACATGCTCGCTCTCCCAGCCATGAGGGCGTTATAAGGCAGCAGTCAATCCAACTATTCGTTGGTAAAAGAGTAGCCAAAAAGTTGGCGGTGGGTGGTGATGACTAGCTGCTTTCCCTCTAGTATTACACTGCTAAATTAGGGACGGCTAGCGCAGATAGCACTCGAGTAGCTTTGCGCGAAATTCAAAACAAAAACAAACTTATATCTGCTTTATACTCACGGCCAACATCTTTGATTAATTTGAATATTTTCACCCAAATTAACACAAAAGACTAGAAACCATGTCTAAAAAATTATGAAAAACATGTCAACAGAAGTAACTTTGAACTTCTGTTATAAAATAGCTGTGTTTATTTGTCTTGAAGCAAAAAGATACAACACTTTTATTCATGTACACATAATTCAGTAACCCATAACATACTTTGGGGGGGGAAGAGGAACTCACACTGTACTTCATTTCAATTAAAGTGTTAATACCAATACCAGCCGACTTTAGAATACATTTTTCTCAAGTGGGTTTTTCCTCATCATGAATCAGTACAACGATTTTTTGCTGGTTTCATTTCCATAAATTTTCTTTCTAGTATACAGTATTACATTGGAAATGGCCCCTATCAAGAACTCGTACAACCCAAATTAAAAGGACATCTGTATTAGTTTTATATTATGATTTTATTTCCTACAGATACAATTGTACCGCTTTAGCTTCTCCAATCGTAATTAACAGAAGCAGTGACTGAGGGGTTTTCGGTTGGAAACAAGTTGTGTAAAGGAACTGCTGTATTATTTCGTTTCTGGATATAATAGTACAGGTTTTTCACATTTGTAAGAGATAAAATAAATTTTTCATACATTTGGGTTGGGTTTTGACAGCAAATATAATTAAGCAAAAATAATAATTTTTAATGTTAATTCTATTATAATATCTTACTTCTCTTTTTATAAGACGAAATATCAATATTTTTTAGGGTTCTTGTTCTTCACTAACTTTCCGAAATTCTTTTCGCTACGTTTAACGTTGCTAAGATACTCTATAGTCTATAGTATAATCAGTATTGACGTCATTACTTGCAAGTCATTGTTGAATTCTACTTGGTAGATGTCCAATCACAGTCGTAGAAAATATACAGGTAACAATACATATATGTTATTCATTTTTTTAATGATTGTTTTCCCACAAGACATTAAAAGAAAAAAATTGGATAAATATTAACAAAGAATTGGGAGTTCGAATCCACCCGTTACATAACATGCTCGCTCTTTTATCCTTATTAATGTGTATTCTTTCATTCAAAATGACGTTATAAAGTCGGTAAATCCCATTTTAACCGCTTAAGGTACTTGGCTCGTACTCCAGGTCACTACGTGCTAAAGAAAATTAGTGGCGAAAGTATTCGAGTTTTATGTAGAATTTTGGAGAAGTTAGAGGCAATGAAAAGAATTGTAGATTATGGGAAATGGAAGCAGTAGTCAGAGGGTGAATACTTTATTAATATGAAATGGGTATATCAGATGACAGTGACTTTCAGGATGATAGAAAGAGTGCTATTAGTATTAGAGTAAAAAATAATGAATTTACTTGTTATGAACCTATTATGTTGACAAACAAATTTCAGAATTTGGATTCTGCATATGAACTGTTGGAGAGAATGAAAACAAAAGGATCAGAGAAGGATATGGAAGTTGTAGGTGATTTATCGACAAGATATGTGGTTAGAATAATCTGTTGGTAAATGAGGACAAAATAATTAGATTATGCTATGTGGAGAATATAACTAAGAATTAACTGTGTAAATGAAGTTATAAGTAGGTCACTAGGGTTAAATGTTAGGTTTAGGTTTTAGTAAGTAAACTGTAAGGATGAGCAGACCGACTGGACTTGTATCGATCAAGTTCATCGGAAGAAGGGAGCTTTAGGAATGGGTGGTTTACATTTAAATACTGTAGCATCTGGCTTGTTTTAAGACTATTAACTCGGCTATAAGGAGGTTTTAAACTAAACTAAACAGTGGTGAGGGCCAGAAAAAACTTAACACAAAAAGAATACGAGGAAATGAAAAATTTAGCATGGTAAGTTAGTACAGAAGTAGTAGAAAAGGATAGACTTGATTATTACTGTTGTAATGCTAGGAGTATAAGATAAAAAGTATATGATTTTGAAGCACTGGTATTGGAAATAAATTTGGAAAAATTAGTTTTTCAAAGGAGATGTTTGTAAATGATGTCCATAAATTTACAGAAAACAAATTCATTAGGAATTTTGAGTAATTCTTTTAAATTTTAATTCTAAGTTGAAAATTGTTGGAGACTTTCAAAAGTTTGAGTTTACTCGGGATTGATTGGACATAACTGTTCTCATCTTTGTTCACAACTAATTATTTTGTGAACATCATTTCATTTTTATTAAACTTTTTTGCTACTGTGTTGTCTTAATGGATTACACTGACTATGTTACAAGTTTTCATTCTTTTTCATGGTTTTCCTTTGTCTGTAAAGAAACAATGTGGGGATGACGCTTTCACTGAAGCTTCATTTTTCCAGAATCTAAAGAGAGAAACATCTTTTCCCTCACAGGGCCTGGAGATCAGAGTCAGTTAAAGACAGTGTGGCAATATCCATCCTATCCTGCAAGAGTGATGTTAATTTGGAAATAGTTTTGTCTAAAATGAAGATCTACATATATGTACACATCAAACCTCTTTAATTACTTCAAAGAATATTGAGACTGTAAGTCTTCTGATACGGTATGCTTAAGCAGCTAAACAATTCTTAATCTTTATTTACATTCACTTCTGAATATCCTAAAGTAAATGCGACAGAAAGGACATAAAGCAGGTATGGTTAAGTGTTATCAACCGAGAATTAGTACACTCTCTTATTAGGTATATTATAATGTACATAAATGTGATGTAACATTTTATAAAGTGATACATAATACAGATATGAATATTGTAAAATATATTTTAAATTTTAATCTCAATAGCTGTTTACCTATAAGTCATAAAATAAAAGGTTTTGTTCCAAAATATGATAGTTGCATGTAGATTGCACAGGGTATATCCCAATAGGCAATGGGTATATCTAGTGTAGAGTGTAACATTAATTTGCACTTTGATGGATTTTCATTCTGCCTCATTGATTTTCAAGTGAAGACCATGAGGACCCTTTTACTGTGGCCTGTATAACACATTCCCAATGCTGTGTTTTTTTAGTGGGTTTATCAACCATGTACAGTGTGACATTCCTAGCCACACTATACATGTAGCACTTCTGTGAGCCAGTTCAGATTCTGGACTGTGCTTAGGTGAAAGTCTTGAAGCTAGTGAGAAGTAAAAACATTTGTATAAAGACATACCTGATTTATGTCCCCTTCTGAATGTAAAGAAAGAACAAGGATAGTTTAAGCTGCTTAAGCATACCTTATCAGAACACTTGCAGTCAAAATATTCCTTTGAATGAGAAAATTATGTGCAAATAGTCACGTATTTGTCACCAATATAATTTCAGTTTGTGTAAGCAAATTCGAAAATGCTAACATTAAAATGAAATTCCAGTACCTCAAATTTGAAGGCATTTGATGCTCTTTAGTTTAGTATTGTGGAAATATTTTAGGTTTTTTGGCAGTGTAGAAAATAGTTGAGCAAACCTTCACAAAAATAAAAAATTGTTTTAGCTGATGAAAATACATGTCAGTGACGTAGGAGTGGAGTGGAATGGAATCAATGTGTCTTTGTACATACGCTGACATTATGAGAAGATCAACTTGCAGAAAGTGTTGAGAAAACCTGTGAAAGGAACTGTTAGTATCATCTTTAGTGTTGTAAATTTAACATTTTTAAAGTCTTTTTATCTTTGGATGGAATGGTTGAATTGTGTTAAATTCAAGTAAATGACTTATTATTTATCACAAATGTACTTTTGTTAAAATGGTTGTGTATGTTGTTTGAAAAATATTTCTTTTACCTTATTTAATTAGAGGTGTAGTACAGATTGTGTGTGTTCCAATGTATTTATCTTACTATGGCTTATGTATCATGATATGATAAATATAAAACTATAATAGATCTACCATCTGACATCAAATGTAAGCTTATAGCAGTCTTTTGTCAAAATATCAGAGATTGCCTGTTGTCACTCAATAAATCTGATGACCATTGATGCAAATGACCCCAAAATAAAACATATTTAACCAAAATTACTACAAATTTAAATATGCAAGATGATATATAGAAATACACTTATGATAGTTATCTAATTATGATGTTGCATTAATTTCGTTCTTGAAAGTCAAAAGGCCTCATTTACTTAATTTGATATCAATATATTATACTTTTCTATAACAGAGTTCAAATCAGTTTATTTATAACACTCATAACAAGCTTACACTTAGTTTTAATGTTATTTGTAAAAACTATTCTGCAGTATTTGTTGTGCTTATTTCTGTAGCTTAATGTAAAGAAACAACAACATTTAAGCAAATATTAATCATTTTCAAAATTACTTGTTTTTGCATTGAAATTATTGCAGTTATATTTATTTTAGTATAAAAACAAAATGTTTGATATTCAAAATAACCATGTTTTCTACAGTAATAGAGAGAGTGCTAGCCTTGGTTTTATTAGCACTGACAACTGTGTTTTAATGCTAAACTACCAATATTGTTTTACAAACATAGACCTTATAATTAAATATAAACCCTAAGCTATATTTTGAAATAAAAATATAATCATTCTGATAAAACTTATTCTTCTTAAATTTTATACAAATTCATGTTTGCTATGGTTGAATAAAACACAACTAAACATGTCATATGTGTGATGTATATTTAAGGATAAAAATGTTTAGCTTTGTTCCTTTAGTATTTATCCTTGACCAGCATTACAAGTGAAAGACAAAATTCCATGAAACTATTATAATTTAATGACAAGTAGTAAACTGAATGATACCTTGGTTAATATTTATTTTAAGTATTAAAAGTTTGTTACCCAGAAAGGTTAAGATTTTTTTCTTTTGTTTTATGTGTATACATGGTTGTTAAATTGTATTATATTAGCTGACATTACAGTAGTTTTATTAGTTGTTGATGTTTTGAATCAGGTATTAATATTTCAAAATTATTATGAAAGACACTCATTAAAATATCTAACATCTACTCATAGCCCCATAAAATTAACAATTGAGTGCTAAAACTCACTGTAAAGTCTGTCTTAAGATCTCTTTCACAGTTAAAAGAACAAAAATATATGTATGTATATAAATAAGATCTAGGCTGAATATTTTTATAAAGTGAATTTTTTTTTATTTGTTTTAATTTCAAAGTTTTCTGATCATAGCTGTCAGTTCTTCTTATATTGCTGTTGTAAATCATATACTAGAAAATTAGTTTCTTGTTTGTGTTATGATATGCCTTAATATTTCATGTTAAATCTCAAATAAGTATTAACTTTGTCTTTACTGAATTAATTTTAACATTTTTAATGTTTGTTAATAGAAGGATGGGGGTAAATGAAGTTAATGCAGTCGATTTGGTATTGGGCTTGTAAATAATATAATGCAAAATTAGTTTCCTGTTTAAGTTATTTTATTATATGCAGCATTGCTGTTATTGTACAGGAAGTGGCTGGCTTTGTTCTACATTTTGTACCTTAGAGCCTGGATGTATGGCCTCTTGCTTTTTAACTTATTTTCTCAACTTGTTGTGTCTTTGGAAGATTTTGTTCAGCATTTCCAACAGCTTTCTTTTACTTTTTGTTATTCAGATGAGGATCAGATAACTGTAGGATAATTCCATGTCAAATCATCAAGGGGGCTGGAGGTGATCCCCACAGAATTCCTCGAAAAATTTCACATGTGCTCATTTACCTATATAATGAAATATTGCCAAAGATTAGATCAGTATCTCTAATAGTTTCTGATTTACAGCACTGTAAAATCTAATTATTTTTTTTTTATTTGTGGCGAATTCGTTTTCGGGCAAACTTTGCTACCTAAAGCTGCAACAGTAATGGTGGTAGAAGGCTGAAATGTGCTACACTGACTGAATTAATCTCACAGAATTCAAAAATGGTCTCAAACCAAGTTTATCTCTCTGAGGATTTGCATAGTGAGGCTGTAAACTCGCCTGAAAACCAAAAATCATGAAAAACATTGGTTTATTTAAGAAGTCATAGCTCTTAAGACATAATATGATACAAAGCTGAATTTTGTTTACAAATTTCCTATGACATATCAGTTGATAAATAAGCAATTGTTGTAGTTAAAAGTCTATTAGATCTCCTGTAAAAGAATGTAGTTGCATGCAACTTTTTACAATTTAACTAAAAATAGCCCTACTTCTGGCCACAGTTTGACCATGTCACCAGTTATTCAGCCTTTTCAGATTTTTACCATATATTCTTACATCTCTGAATATGATCTACAAAAACAATCAGGATGGTGTTCAACCTACTTTTGAGTTATAATTTTTTAAAGTATCCTGAGACCATACATTGTTTACTTGAAAAAAAACAAACTTCAATTCAGGTGTGTTACTGTGTGCAAATATATCCATACAATTTTGAAATAATTTATGAATACCATTGAAATATTGTAATCAGACTTTACCATATATTCTTACATCTCTGAACATGATCTTCAAAAAGTTCAATGTTGTGTAAAATAATAAATTATCAAATTTTAAGTGTCTCTGATATGCACCATTGGGCAAAGAACCACATTCAGGGCATTCAGTTCTTTCTTGTCAATCAGGAATCAGTCCTGCAGAATTGTGTAAAGTTTGATCTACTTGAGCACTATGAAAAACACAAAACTGTGGCAGGTATTAGGTCACATCATATCTTTATTCCCCACTCTACCAACACATTCTATATGAGAAGGTTATCAGATGATGATGTGTACACAGTTGTAACTGTTGGTAGTAGCAGTGAAAGTGATGCTACAGCAGCTCAAATAGAGTCTAATGATAGCAATGACAATTATCAGCCAGGGAAATATGTGGCATGCTTATACGATCATGAATGGTATATGGGAAACATAAAAGATAGATCAGATGAACATTCCGTTGTGTTGATGTCATTTATGAAGAAATCAAGAAACGAACTGTTCTCATGGCCTGCAAGGTCACATAAAGATGAAAGCTGGATTCCTTTCCAACATATTCTTTGTCTGATAAGTGCACCTACCTTGCATGACAGTAGTGCTCGCCACTATGTTCTAAGTCAAAGTGATCTCAACATAATCAAACTTGAATTTTATACTTTTACAACATAAGCAATTAAGAAATAATACATACTATCCAGGAACAAAATTTGTGTTTCATAGTGTAACTATTCAAATGAAGAAGAAAAATTTTCATCAACATCAAATATAATAATTTAAAGCTTTAAATGCAATTTAAATAGTGAATCAAAATCCATTGGTTCCCAGTGGGTAAATTGTCATGATTTGGATCCATTTATTCATTCTTTTGATGGTATAAATGCTGGACTCGCAGATAAATTTAGTCTCATGGATGAATCTAAAGAATATGAATTTTTTTTACTGCTATATTTGATCAAAGTATAATGAGTCATATTTTGTGAGAAACACATATTATGAGTTTTAGAGATCCTTGAATTCTGAAGAAAGTTAAAGTAACACTCCCTCTACTTCATGAAGTAAGAAATGGGAAGATACAAAGTATTGAGGAAATTTACACTTTTTTTTTGCTTTGTCGATGCTTATTTCTCATTTAAAAAAGCACGTGTTGGTTGATTATTGGAAGAATGACCTCTTGTAGGAACTCCGGTTTTTCCAAAATACATTACTTGAGATTGATTCATGAAGATTTTTAGATATTTGCACTTTGAAATAACAAAAAACCAAATGCAAATGATTGATTATATTATGGAAAGGTCATATATATTGATAATTATTACACAAGTCTGGAATTATGCAACATTCTCTTTGAAAGTAAGACATGCCTCTGAAAAAAGGGAGATATTAAGAAGAAAGGAAATATTTTAGCAATTCAATGGAAAGACAAATGTCGTGTTACTTTGCTTACTACAATACATGAAGGTGAAATGAAATACAGTGGAAAGGATGATTACAAAACTAAACAACCAATAACTAAACCTGATGTGGGTTTAGATTATACTATCAAAATGAGGCTAGTTGAAAAAAGTGACATGCAAATTGGATAAAATGGTTGCCTTTGTAAATGTGTGAAATGGTACAAGAAGCTCTTTTTTCACCTTATTAATATCTCAATTTTGAATTCGTATAACGTGTCTAGAAAATACTGATGAAAAGCCATCATGATTTTTTATTTTTAGTAGTGATAACCATAACTTTATTATTTTTTTCAGCATCATTAGACCTTGAAGATGAAAAGCTTCTTGAAGAAGACAACCTTGGACCACAAGATTCCAAAAGGTTTGTTTTGTTCATCGACAAACTGGTTTAAGTATCTTTGTTATATAGGTTCATTGGTATATCATGTAAAAAAAAGTAATGTGATAACAACATATTTGCATGTGATACCGTCAGTTGCATATTTTCTGATTTTCTTCATTAATACAAGTAATATATGAATTTTTGTTGTTTTAGTAATACTTGACAAAAGTTGAAATTTTTGTTTTCTGAAGTTAAGTAAAAAGATAAAACTGAATGATTATTGAAGTATAACCTTACTGTTCATTTTCTGAAAGAATTTAATCAAAGGTATTAAGATAATTTATTGTGTGCCTAGATCACGACATCACAACAAAGCTGGACCTTGGCTGAAGAAAACTGAGTACATTTCTACAGAGTTCAACAGATATGGAGTTTCTAATGACAAAACTGAAACAAAGTAAGTGTATACACGAGTCCTGAAAATGGAGTATATTTACTTGTGCGTAAGAAAAATTAGGGTGTAATATAATGCTTTTGGTATTCTGTTTATATACATTTATATTATTTGTAATTTTGACTGTTGCTTTTCCATGTGTAATGAAATTAATGTCTTTACTTTTTTTGGCATTTTAAAAGTATTAGCTTCTGGTATTATTATTAAATACAAAAGCAAGTTCTGTTACTTCAAGATCATTATTCTGTACATCAGAATGCATGTATAATTACAACTTTCCAACTTAAGTTTCTTCTACAACAGTCAGTTCTTATTTAAAAAGCTAAAGCTTATTTACATACCAGTTAGGTATATGTATTATGTTTCATTATGTTTTATAAAACTTTGAGCTGTTGTAACATTAACACAGTGTTCCATTTTTCTCTGATCTTTTTCACTGGATTCATTAAACAAACGTGTAAGGTAACAGATATTTTCCTTCTTTAGACAGCTGTACTAAATGTTTTACATTACTATTTTCTAAGCTAGTCCTCAATCTGTTTTAACTACTTAGCTTTTGATATGGGCTAGGTGTACTGCACTTAACTTCTGAGCATTAAAGTAACCAAGAGATTAGTGATGCAATAACTTTTGATAATGTAAGCATATATTCATTAAATTTCATGTACTATTAGTACATTTTACGAGTCTTTGGAGATAAAGTTGGAGTTTTAATTAAGTACTTTTAAAATAAATTTCTCCAGGAACATGTGTAGTCAGTGTTGACTGCTCTAAGTTCAAAGTGAGTTTTATGTTAGTGTTAAAATACTTTTATGCATCCTAGAATTGTCATATTTGGTTTGCATAATTTGTGAAATCTCATAAATAGGTATGATTTTTTTTAAAGGAAATCATTATATTTTAGCTGTTAATTTCTCTACCCTAGCTTTAAACTGGGTTGATCAATTTGACCAACCTCATAACCACAATAAAATCAGGAAATAAATCTAAATTACTTTTTTTTCTTTCTTGAGTGACTGCAGGTTGTAACAGGAAACTGTATTTGTTTATCCTAAATATCTTAAAATTAATAACTGTATACACCAATTTATATGTTTTATTGATATTTGAATCATGTCTTACTAATAATTCTGTCAAATAAGTTTTAAATTATTCCATTAACAAACAGCTCATTATACTGGTATCAAATTATTTAATGCATGAGCTGCCTGCTAGCATTCTGTGTAGAATTTTTATGTTTTTGTCTTACCTAATCTTGCCTGATCTAATAAGTTTCTAATTTTTATACATTTTAGTTACTTTTATAATAATAGTTAAAGAATACTCATGAAAACTAAGAAATATATTACTTACCTGGGTCTTCTCTTTTGGCTGTTGACTGGCATTGCATCAGTATAGTTATTTATGATTTGTTGGTTATTCAACTGTTTATATAAAACCTTACAAATATTTTGTTTGGTATCATCCACATTAGAAATTTTAAAAAAACTTAGCAATCTATGACCAGCAGCGACCAAGTTCAAAGGTCATAACTGGAAGAGATAATTGTTTGCTTTACTTCTTTAGTTATTGTTCTATATTTTAAGAAAAGTTTCAAAACTTGTCTCTAAATAGTAATAATGTGTGTGTGTGTGTGTGTTTAATAGTTTAAATGTTACTGTATAATACAAAATATTAGTCCACTGAAACACAACCAAGAATGGGCCAATTTTATATTATTGGATACGGTAACATGATTGCATTACATTACTAAAAGTCTGCCAAATTTTATCTTATAGCAGTTTTAACATTTATCATCTGATTAATCATTCATAAACTTTAAAAAAATGTAATGAAAGTATAGCAGCTTAAAATGTTGAATAGGGCTAACATTTAGGTCATAACAGTTAGCATATACATGTATTGTTCAAGCATATATGTCTAACAAGAGCTAAAAGCTGAAAATATGTGCACCCACATGTTAAGGATTATGTATTGAATTGGTTAATGAGCAAACTTGTAAATTTCAACCAAGAAAATTTGTATGTCCTGTACATGCCTTTTGACATATTTTCAATTTCTGATAATATTCTTGAATCTGATCAGCAAATACACTGAAAAGTCTTCATTGTAAGTAGCTCTGAATGAGACACATAGGTATATATAAACAGTGATTTAATTGGTTGGTATTTCTCTGATCTGTTATGCTCACTTTATGTTCTTGCCTTATGTAGTCTAAAAATATTCAACTTCAAATGTTCTTAGTTGTCAGACAGTATAATTTTTGAAAGTGATTATACAGTACATAGGACTTAGACTATTTCTTGTATTTGAAATTGAACTGAAATGTTTTACACAGTTTACCATCTTAATGTAACCATTAAAAAGCATATTCTTGAAATTCAAGTATATTTTTTCTTTTGAAGTATGTTTTTTCCAAACATATTGATTATTAGTTAAATTTAATTAGGTATTATCAGAGTTTTGAGATACCTGTCTTGCAGTTTTTACTTAATTATACTTTTAGTATATGCTACTTTACTGTTTTTTCTTAATATTTAGTTAATTGTCTTTTAACATTTGTGAAAATAGCTATTAAATTAAATTTTACTGTGATTTAAAAAAAACTACATTCTTGAAGAGTTTTCTTATTCTATAATATCTCTAAACATAGGTTTAACTGTAGTTACTGATCAGTCATACAATACACTCATTAGACTCACACTTTACATTTGTATTTCAATTATTGTTTATTTCACCTACCTTTCTGCAGAGTTGGATACAATGTCAAGAAATTGTTCAAAGAAGAAAACCTTTATATGGACAGAGAAAGTCAAATTAATGCTATTAATAAAACTTTTGAAGATGCCCAGAAACCTGTAAGTAGTATAATAACATTTTAGTAACTCTCCTAATACATTAATATATATATATATATGTGTGTGCATGTGTGAAAATAGTCAACAAGCACATAACAGTAAATGTATTTATCCTTCTACTTTTCTGTATGTTGTTAATATCACCTGATTTTTTGTCCTGTCTCAGTGAGAGTACTTGATAAAATGCAAAGAACCTAGCACAAACTTACTAAATTATATCTCATTTCTGCTTAAATAATGTGGAATAATTTTTATATCTTATTTTTATGGTTTTTACAGGTTGGGAAGTTTTCAAAATTTTGTGAGATGTTGTTTTGAGATAACATTAAAATACCTTATTTAATATTTTTCAATATGTACTCTACATCTGTCCAATTGATTAACATTCATTTGCATACTTCTTTTGATACTTTACTAATTGCAGTAGTCATTACTCTTAGCTATAAGTCACAAGAAAAATCAGAAAATTTAACAAAGATCTATTGATGACCTTGAATCTCACCTTTCTAAATGACATCACTATTTGTAATTTTTACTAACAATATTGGTGGTCAAATTCAGCTTATATTTAACAAATACAGTTTTAATAAATAATAAGTTTATTTCTGTGAATTGTTTGAATACAATGAATTCAAATGTGATAAAAATATTCAAAAAAGCAAGATTTAATCAGTACAAGAAATTAAAACATTTCATAATATTGAAATTACCTAATGACAGTTTTGTCTTTAACTGTTCCATTTGCTTTTTTTTGTGCTGGCACTGACAAAGTGAAAGTATTAGACAGCCTATATAAAATATACAGTCCTCTACCCTATAGGGCAGTGATTAGTTTGGTAATGTTTGGTCATCAAATCTGCCAAATAACCTTTTCATGATCTTGTTGCTGAGATTTAAGGTTATTTATTGGTTGCTCTTTAAACAGTTGTTTGCTTTCTGACAGTTCTGAGCTTTCTGTTAGAACAATAGAATGCACACACATCTGATGTAAATCCCAGTAATAGTACACCTTAAAAAAATATCTGGTTCTCATTACCAGCAGAATTTTATCCTTGATCAGAATTCTCATGTTTTCAAGATGGTGGATGATACACAAGTCTTTGGCATGTGTTCCACTGTCCATTGGACACTTGCACTGTGGGAGGCATTCTCTCTCAGGACATAATACATCCTAAAGGTCATTTTCTAACTGTTTGTCTACATTTATTCATATTTTCTCAAGATATTTACAATACTTTAATATACTTTAACTCAATGAGGTTTTTGTGAACTGCTTTGATGTACCTGTTGTTAAATTGCATTACAAAATAAAAACAAACTTCTAGGGGAAATACTTTGGAATTTCAGAATTACTTTCTATAGGTTGTATAGCTTCTGCAACTAAAATGTTTTTTGTTCATTTTTGAAGTTATCAATGCTGACTGAAGGATGGAGACCATATTTCAGAATGATGAGAAACAAGTTTAGTAAAATATATTTTTACTCAACATTTTATAACTGGTGCTTTTTTCAAGGATCTTTTGAGCATCATATGTTAAAACTGATTTTAAATAGGAGTAACTGGTTAATATCCTATAAAATGACTTCTGTCCAATAAATAACAAAAAAAAGTTAGAAATTTATCTTTCTTGAATATCTTGTTTTTATATGTGATATATTTGAATTTGCAGCTTTGAAATTTCAAGAAGATTTCATTGTAATATCTTTTGCTTAAGTATTCTACATTCTTATAAAACATTTTGTAAAGTATTTATTATATAAAAATGTATATTTTATCTTTGCTTTAAATTGGAAAAGTAAAACTGAAATTACAAAAATTAAGTATGATGTACAGGTGGCAATGCTAGAAAATACAAACAAGGGAGGGTTGTAATATTAACTCATAGCTACTTGTGTAGGAAGTTTTGTATGTTTTTTTTGTATTCAACCGCACCTTGTTTCTGTACTTTCTAGCACTGCCATCTCTACACTACACTATACTTATTTTAAAAAATCTTTTGTTTGCTACTTTATAAATTGGAACTTTCAAAACAACAATTAAAGAATTTGAAAATTGAAGTAAATGGAAGTATTTTAATTGTTTTTCAAAATAATGTCTCACAATAAAAGTTCTGAAATTTTTAAAACAAAAAAAATACTACTAATAAGTCAAATTATATGGTTTGTTGCATGCAGAATCTTTATCGTTACTTAGAACTTTATACTGTTCTCATGCAATTTAAGTAAATATTTCATTGTAAAAAGTGAAGGACAAGGATATCAGTTATATTTTTTCAGTATAGAAAGGGTAAACATTTCAAGAAGGTCACCATTTGAATGAACAAATCAGAAATGCTTTGTGCTGTGCCTAAACAGTCCAGCTATTGATCAAACTAGACATTTAGAAGATAAGTAGCCTAATGACTAACTGTGGGAATTTTATCTGAGTTGTCCCAACATTTTGGCTTCATAAAGAAATGAACCATCATTCAAACCAAGTTCAGAACTCAAAAGCAAAACTTCAAGAAAGTTGACTGTTTTTTATAGATGACTTGCACTTCCTAACTGGATTACATGTTTCACTATGGAAGCTGCAAGTGTCAGTGATATCATTTTCTATAAGCTTTTTAAGGGTCACCCTCCTTTACTGTATGGGGATATTCATATAGCTTTACTTGCACTAATTACCATTTCTGTGTCAACTAGATTTGCAGTAGTTATATCAAGCTTTTCACATGTAAGGAAGAAGCCTACATCAGTAGTTTCAGTGGTACGAATTCAACCAGAATAATTTTCAGAGATCACAGCTGTCTGTGGATCAGTCATGACTATGCCAAGCACCAAAGAGATCCACTATATGAGCTTTACATCTCAGGGTGTACTCATGGACCATTTCATCAAGAGTCCATCAGATAAAACCATGGGATGCCATGCTTGAGGAAAAAGTATCCATTAGTAGCTTTGCTAATATTCCTTCAGTCAAATTAACCATTAGAAATGCCAGTATCTCAAAATGCTTGAACTCAAACAGACTTTCCTTCCACCAATACCATCTGAATTTTAACTCTGGTCTTTTCCAGAGCCTCTATGATTAGTTTTTCATAGCAGCATGAAGTGTTTCTTCTCCACATCTCTAGGTGACTTTTTTGAACAAGAGGGATGAAGTCCATGCTTGACAGTAAACTAAATGCACATTTTTGAGAGGAATTATTTGTAAAATTGTGTAAGGTAAGAGAGGGAGAACATGCAATTCCTATAAAAATCCCACC
>NW_027467782.1:38128851-38188441 GCF_004210375.1 Tachypleus tridentatus
CCAATGTATTTATCTTACTATGGCTTATGTATCATGATATGATAAATATAAAACTATAATAGATCTACCATCTGACATCAAATGTAAGCATAGCAGTCTTTTGTCAAAATATCAGAGATTGCCTGTTGTCACTCAATAAATCTGATGACCATTGATGCAAATGACCCCAAAATAAAACATATTTAACCAAAATTACTACAAATTTAAATATGCAAGATGATATATAGAAATACACTTATGATAGTTATCTAATTATGATGTTGCATTAATTTCGTTCTTGAAAGTCAAAAGGCCTCATTTACTTAATTTGATATCAATATATTATACTTTTCTATAACAGAGTTCAAATCAGTTTATTTATAACACTCATAACAAGCTTACACTTAGTTTTAATGTTATTTGTAAAAACTATTCTGCAGTATTTGTTGTGCTTATTTCTGTAGCTTAATGTAAAGAAACAACAACATTTAAGCAAATATTAATCATTTTCAAAATTACTTGTTTTTTGCATTGAAATTATTGCAGTTATATTTATTTTAGTATAAAACAAAATGTTTGATATTCAAAATAACCATGTTCTACAGTAATACAGAGAGTGCTAGCCTTGGTTTTATTAGCACTGACAACTGTGTTTTAATGCTAAACTACCAATATTGTTTTACAAACATAGACCTTATAATTAAATATAAACCCTAAGCTATATTTTGAAATAAAAATATAATCATTCTGATAAAACTTATTCTTCTTAAATTTTATACAAATCCATGTTTGCTATGGTTGAATAAAACACAACTAAACATGTCATATGTGTGATGTATATTTAAGGATAAAAATGTTTAGCTTTGTTCCTTTAGTATTTATCCTTGACCAGCATTACAAGTGAAAGACAAAATTCCATGAAACTGTTATAATTTAATGACAAGTAGTAAACTGAATGATACCTTGGTTAATATTTATTTTAAGTATTAAAAGTTTGTTACCCAGAAAGGTTAAGATTTTTTTCTTTTGTTTTATGTGTATACATGGTTGTTAAATTGTATTATATTAGCTGACATTACAGTAGTTTTATTAGTTGTTGATGTTTTGAATCAGGTATTAATATTTCAAAATTATTATGAAAGACACTCATTAAAATATCTAACATCTACTCATAGCCCCATAAAATTAACAATTGAGTGCTAAAACTCACTGTAAAGTCTGTCTTAAGATCTCTTTCACAGTTAAAAGAACAAAAAATATATGTATGTATATAAATAAGATCTAGGCTGAATATTTTATAAAGTGAATTTTTTTTTATTTGTTTTAATTTCAAAGTTTTCTGATCATAGCTGTCAGTTCTTCTTATATTGCTGTTGTAAATCATATACTAGAAAATTAGTTTCTTGTTTGTGTTATGATATGCCTTAATATTTCATGTTAAATCTCAAATAAGTATTAACTTTGTCTTTACTGAATTAATTTTAACATTTTAATGTTTGTTAATAGAAGGATGGGGTAAATGAAGTTAATGCAGTCGATTTGGTATTGGGCTTGTAAATAATATAATGCAAAATTAGTTTCCTGTTTAAGTTATTTTATTATATGCAGCATTGCTGTTATTGTGCAGGAAGTGGCTGGCTTTTGTTCTACATTTTGTACCTTAGAGCCTGGATGTATGGCCTCTTGCTTTTAACTTATTTTCTCAACTTGTTGTGTCTTTGGAAGATTTTGTTCAGCATTTCCAACAGCTTTCTTTTACTTTTTTGTTATTCAGATGAGGATCAGATAACTGTAGGATAATTCCATGTCAAATCATCAAGGGGGCTGGAGGTGACCCCCACAGAATTCCTCGAAAAATTTCACATGTGCTCATTTACCTATATAATGAAATATTGCCAAAGATTAGATCAGTATCTCTAATAGTTTCTGATTTACAGCACTGTAAAATCTAATTATTTTTTTTTATTTGTGGCGAATTCGTTTTCGGGCAAACTTTGCTACCTAAAGCTGCAACAGTAATGGTGGTAGAAGGCTGAAATGTGCTACACTGACTGAATTAATCTCACAGAATTCAAAAATGGTCTCAAACCAAGTTTATCTCTCTGAGGATTTGCATAGTGAGGCTGTAAACTCACCTGAAAACCAAAAATCATAAAAAACATTGGTTTATTTAAGAAGTCATAGCTCTTAAGACATAATATGATACAAAGCTGAATTTTGTTTACAAATTTCCTATGACATATCAGTTGATAAATAAGCAATTGTTGTAGTTAAAAGTCTATTAGATCTCCTGTAAAAGAATGTAGTTGCATGCAACTTTTTACAATTTAACTAAAAATAGCCCTACTTCTGGCCACAGTTTGACCATGTCACCAGTTATTCAGCCTTTTCAGATTTTTACCATATATTCTTACATCTCTGAATATGATCTACAAAAACAATCAGGATGGTGTTCAACCTACTTTTGAGTTATAATTTTTTAAAGTATCCTGAGACCATACGTTATTTACTTGAAAAAAAACAAACTTCAATTCAGGTGTGTTACTGTGTGCAAATATATCCATACAATTTTGAAATAATTTATGAATACCATTGAAATATTGTAATCAGACTTTACCATATATTCTTACATCTCTGAACATGATCTTCAAAAAAGTTCAATGTTGTGTAAAATAATAAATTATCAAATTTTAAGTGTCTCTGATATGCACCATTGGGCAAAGAACCACATTCAGGGCATTCAGTTCTTTCTTGTCAATCAGGAATCAGTCCTGCAGAATTGTGTAAAGTTTGATCTACTTGAGCACTATGAAAAACACAAAACTGTGGCAGGTATTAGGTCACATCATATCTTTATTCCCCACTCTACCAACACATTCTATATGAGAAGGTTATCAGATGATGATGTGTACACAGTTGTAACTGTTGGTAGTAGCAGTGAAAGTGATGCTACAGCAGCTCAAATAGAGTCTAATGATAGCAATGACAATTATCAGCCAGGGAAATATGTGGCATGCTTATACGATCATGAATGGTATATGGGAAACATAAAAGATAGATCCAATGAACATTCTGATGTGTCGGTGTCATTTATGAAGAAATCAAGAAACGAACTGTTCTCATGGCCTGCAAGGTCACATAAAGATGAAAGCTGGATTCCTTTCCAACATATTCTTTGTCTGATAAGTGCACCTACCTTGCATGACAGTAGTGCTCGCCACTATGTTCTAAGTCAAAGTGATCTCAACATAATCAAACTTGAATTTTATACTTTTACAACATAAGCAATTAAGAAATAATACATACTATCCAGGAACAAAATTTGTGTTTCATAGTGTAACTATTCAAATGAAGAAGAAAAATTTTCATCAACATCAAATATAATAATTTAAAGCTTTAAATGCAATTTAAATAGTGAATCAACATCCATTGGTTCCCAGCGGGTAAATTGTCATGATTTGGATCCATTTATTCATTCTTTTGATGGTATAAATGCTGGACTCGCAGATAAATTTAGTCTCATGGATGAATCTAAAGAATATGAATTTTTTTACTGCTATATTTGATCAAAGTATAATGAGTCATATTTTGTGAGAAACACATATTATGAGTTTTAGAGATCCTTGAATTCTGAAGAAAGTTAAAGTAACACTCCCTCTACTTCATGAAGTAAGAAATGGAAGATACAAAGTATTGAGGAAATTTACACTTTTTTTTTTGCTTTGTCGATGCTTATTTCTCATTTAAAAAAGCACGTGTTGGTTGATTATTGGAAGAATGACCTCTTGTAGGAACTCCGGTTTTTCCAAAATACATTACTTGAGATTGATTCATGAAGATTTTTAGATATTTGCACTTTGAAATAACAAAAAACCAAATGCAAATGATTGATTATATTATGGAAAGGTCATATATATTGATAATTATTACACAAGTCTGGAATTATGCAACATTCTCTTTGAAAGTAAGACATGCCTCTGAAAAAGGGAGATATTAAGAAGAAAGGAAATATTTTAGCAATTCAATGGAAAGACAAATGTCGTGTTACTTTGCTTACTACAATACATGAAGGTGAAATGAAATACAGTGGAAAGGATGATTACAAAACTAAACAACCAATAACTAAACCTGATGTGGGTTTAGATTATACTATCAAAATGAGGCTAGTTGAAAAAAGTGACATGCAAATTGGATAAAATGGTTGCCTTTGTAAATGTGTGAAATGGTACAAGAAGCTCTTTTTTTCACCTTATTAATATCTCAATTTTGAATTCGTATAACGTGTCTAGAAAATACTGATGAAAAGCCATCATGATTTTTTATTTTTAGTAGTGATAACCATAACTTTATTATTTTTTTTCAGCATCATTAGACCTTGAAGATGAAAAGCTTCTTGAAGAAGACAACCTTGGACCACAAGATTCCAAAAGGTTTGTTTTGTTCATCGACAAACTGGTTTAAGTATCTTTGTTATATAGGTTCATTGGTATATCATGTAAAAAAAAGTAATGTGATAACAACATATTTGCATGTGATACCGTCAGTTGCATATTTTCTGATTTTCTTCATTAATACAAGTAATATATAAATTTTTGTTGTTTTAGTAATACTTGACAAAAGTTGAAATTTTTGTTTTCTGAAGTTAAGTAAAAAGATAAAACTGAATGATTATTGAAGTATAACCTTACTGTTCATTTTCTGAAAGAATTTAATCAAAGGTATTAAGATAATTTATTGTGTGCCTAGATCACGACATCACAACAAAGCTGGACCTTGGCTGAAGAAAACTGAGTACATTTCTACAGAGTTCAACAGATATGGAGTTTCTAATGACAAAACTGAAACAAAGTAAGTGTATACACGAGTCCTGAAAATGGAGTATATTTACTTGTGCGTAAGAAAAATTAGGGTGTAATATAATGCTTTTGGTATTCTGTTTATATACATTTATATTATTTGTAATTTTGACTGTTGCTTTTCCATGTGTTATGAAATTAATGTCTTTACTTTTTTTCTCATTTTAAAAGTATTAGCCTCTGGTATTATTATTAAATACAAAAGCAAGTTCTGTTACTTCAAGATCATTATTCTGTACATCAGAATGCATGTATAATTACAACTTTCCAACTTAAGTTTCTTCTACAACAGTCAGTTCTTATTTAAAAAGCTAAAGCTTATTTATATACCAGTTAGGTATATGTATTATGTTTCATTATGTTTTTATAAAACTTTGAGCTGTTGTAACATTAACACAGTGTTCCATTTTTTCTCTGATCTTTTTTCACTGGATTCATTAAACAAACGTGTAAGGTAACAGATATTTTCCTTCTTTAGACAGCTGTACTAAATGTTTTACATTACTATTTTCTAAGCTAGTCCTCAATCTGTTTTTAACTACTTAGCTTTTGATATGGGCTAAGTGCACTGCACTTAACTGCTGAGCATTAAAGTAACCAAGAGATTAGTGATGCAATAACTTTTGATAATGTAAGCATATATTCATTAAATTTCATGTACTATTAGTACATTTTACGAGTCTTTTGGAGATAAAAGTTGGAGTTTTTTAATTAAGTACTTTTAAAATAAATTTCTCCAGGAACATGTGTAGTCAGTGTTGACTGCTCTAAGTTCAAAGTGAGTTTTATGTTAGTGTTAAAAATACTTTTATGCATCCTAGAATTGTCATATTTGGTTTGCATAATTTGTGAAATCTCATAAATAGGTATGATTTTTTTTAAAGGAAATCATTATATTTTAGCTGTTAATTTCTCTACCCTAGCTTTAAACTGGGTTGATCAATTTGACCCAACCTCATAACCACAATAAAAATCAGGAAATAAATCTAAATTACTTTTTTTCTTTCTTGAGTGACTGCAGGTTGTAACAGGAAACTGTATTTGTTTATCCTAAATACCTTAAAATTAATAACTGTATACACCAATTTATATGTTTTATTGATATTTGAATCATGTCTTACTAATAATTCTGTCAAATAAGTTTTAAATTATTCCATTAACAAACATTATACTGGTATCAAATTATTTAATGCATGAGCTGCCTGCTAGCATACCCTGTGTAGAATTTTTATGTTTTTGTCTTACCTAATCTTGCCTGATCTAATAAGTTTCTAATTTTTACACATTTTAGTTACTTTTATAATAATAGTTAAAGAATACTCATGAAAAACAAGAAATATATTACTTACCTGAGTCTTCTCTTTTGGCTGTTGACTGGCATTGCATCAGTATAGTTATTTATGATTTGTTGGTTATTCAACTGTTTATATAAAACCTTACAAATATTTTGTTTGGTATCATCCACATTAGAAATTTTAAAAAAACTTAGCAATCTATGACCAGCAGCGACCAAGTTCAAAGGTCATAACTGGAAGAGATAATTGTTTGCTTTACTTCTTTAGTTATTGTTCTATATTTTAAGAAAAGTTTCAAAACTTGTCTCTAAATAGTAATAATGTGTGTGTGTGTGTGTTTAATAGTTTAAATGTTACTGTATAATACAAAATATTAGTCCACTGAAACACAACCAAGAATGGGCCAATTTTATATTATTGGATACGGTAACATGATTGCATTACATTACTAAAAGTCTGCCAGATTTTATCTTATAGCAGTTTTAACATTTATCATCTGATTAATCATTCATAAACTTTAAAAAAATGTAATGAAAGTATAGCAGCTTAAAATGTTGAATAGGGCTAACATTTAGGTCATAACAGTTAGCATATACATGTATTGTTCAAGCATATATGTCTAACAAGAGCTAAAAGCTGAAAATATGTGCACCCACATGTTAAGGATTATGTATTGAATTGGATAATGAGCAAACTTGTAAATTTCAACCAAGAAAATTTGTATGTCCTGTACATGCCTTTTGACATATTTTCAATTTCTGATAATATTCTTGAATCTGATCAGCAAATACACTGAAAAGTCTTCATTGTAAGTAGCTCTGAATGAGACACATAGGTATATATAAACAGTGATTTAATTGGTTGGTATTTCTCTGATCTGTTATGCTCACTTTATGTTCTTGCCTTATGTAGTCTAAAAAATATTCAACTTCAAATGTTCTTAGTTGTCAGACAGTATAATTTTTGAAAGTGATTATACAGTACATAGGCCTTAGACTATTTCTTGTATTTGAAATTGAACTGAAATGTTTTACACAGTTTACCATCTTAATGTAACCATTAAAAAAGCATATTCTTGAAATTCAAGTATATTTTTTTCTTTTGAAGTATGTTTTTTCCAAACATATTGATTATTAGTTAAATTTAATTAGGTATTATCAGAGTTTTGAGATACCTGTCTTGCTGTTTTTACTTAATTATACTTTTAGTATATGCTACTTTACTGTTTTTTCTTAATATTTAGTTAATTGTCTTTTAACATTTGTGAAAATAGCTATTAAATTAAATTTTACTGTGATTTAAAAAAAACTACATTCTTGAAGAGTTTTCTTATTCTATAATATCTCTAAACATAGGTTTAACTGTAGTTACAGATCAGTCATACAATACACTCATTAGACTCACACTTTACATTTGTATTTCAATTATTGTTTATTTCACCTACCTTTCTGCAGAGTTGGATACAATGTCAAGAAATTGTTCAAAGAAGAAAACCTTTATATGGACAGAGAAAGTCAAATTAATGCTATTAATAAAACTTTTGAAGATGCCCAGAAACCTGTAAGTAGTATAATAACATTTTAGTAACTCTCCTAATACATTAATATATATATATATATGTATGTGCATGTGTGAAAATAGTCAACAAGCACATAACAGTAAATGTATTTATCCTTCTACTTTTCTGTATGTTGTTAATATCACCTGATTTTTTGTCCTGTCTCAATGAGAGTACTTGATAAAATGCAAAGAACCTAGCACAAACTTACTAAATTATATCTCATTTCTGCTTAAATAATGTGGTATAATTTTTTATATCTTATTTTATGGTTTTACAGGTTGGGAAGTTTTCAAAATTTTGTGAGATGTTGTTTTGAGATAACATTAAAATACCTTATTTAATATTTTTCAATATGTACTCTACATCTGTCCAATTGATTAACATTCATTTACATACTTCTTTTGATACTTTACTAATTGCAGTAGTCATTACTCTTAGCTATAAGTCACAAGAAAAATCAGAAAATTTAACAAAGATCTATTGATGACCTTGAATCTCACCTTTCTAAATGACATCACTATTTGTAATTTTTACTAACAATATTCGTGGTCAAATTCAGCTTATATTTAACAAATACAGTTTTTAATAAATAATAAGTTTATTTTTGTGAATTGTTTGAATACAATGAATTCAAATGTGATAAAAAATATTCAAAAAAAGCAAGATTTAATCAGTACAAGAAATTAAAACATTTCATAATATTGAAATTACCTAATGACAGTTTTGTCTTTAACTGTTCCATTTGCTTTTTTTGTGCTGGTACTGACAAAGTGAAAGTATTAGACAGCCTATATAAAATATACAGTCCTCTACCCTATAGGGCAGTGATTAGTTTGGTAATGTTTGTCATCAAATCTGCCAAATAACCTTTCATGATCTTGTTGCTGAGATTTAAGGTTATTTATTGGTTGCTCTTTTAAACAGTTGTTTGCTTTCTGACAGTTCTGAGCTTTCTGTTAGAACAATAGAATGCACACACATCTGATGTAAATCCCAGTAATAGTACACCTTAAAAAATATCTGGTTCTCATTACCAGCAGAATTTTATCCTTGATCAGAATTCTCATGTTTTCAAGATGGTGGATGATACACAAGTCTTTGGCATGTGTTCCACTGTCCATTGGACACTTGCACTGTGGGAGGCATCCTCTCTCAGGACATAATACATCCTAAAGGTCATTTTCTAACTGTTTGTCTACATTTATTCATATTTTCTCAAGATATTTACAATACTTTAATATACTTTAACTCAATGAGGTTTTTGTGAACTGCTTTGATGTACCTGTTGTTAAATTGCATTACAAAAAAAAAACAAACTTCTAGGGGAAATACTTTGGAATTTCAGAATTACTTTCTATAGGTTGTATAGCTTCTGCAACTAAAATGTTTTTTGTTCATTTTTGAAGTTATCAATGCTGACTGAAGGATGGAGACCATATTTCAGAATGATGAGAAACAAGTTTAGTAAAATATATTTTTTACTCAACATTTTATAACTGGTGCTTTTTTTCAAGGATCTTTGAGCATCATATGTTAAAAACTGATTTTAAATAGGAGTAACTGGTTAGTATCCTATAAAATGACTTCTGTCAATAAATAACAAAAAAAAGTGGGTGAAATTTATCTTTCTTGAATATCTTGTTTTTATATGTGATATATTTGAATTTGCAGCTTTGAAATTTCAAGAAGATTTCATTGTAATATCTTTTGCTTAAGTATTCTACATTCTTATAAAACATTTTGTAAAGTATTTATTATATAAAAAATGTATATTTTATCTTTGCTTTAAATTGGAAAAGTAAAACTGAAATTACAAAAATTAAGTATGATGTACAGGTGGCAATGCTAGAAAATACACAAACAAGGGAGGGTTGTAATATTAACTCGTAGCTACTTGTGTAGGAAGTTTTGTATGTTTTTTTTGTATTCAACCGTACCTTGTTTCTGTACTTTCTAGCACTGCCATCTCTACACTACACTATACTTATTTTTTAAAAAAAATCTTTTGTTTGCTACTTTATAAATTGGAACTTTCAAAACAACAATTAAAGAATTTGAAAATTGAAGTAAATGGGAAGCATTTTAATTGTTTTTCAAAATAATGTCTCACAATAAAAGTTCTGAAATTTTTAAAAAACAAAAAAATACTACTAATAAGTCAAATTATATGGTTTGTTGCATGCAGAATCTTCATACGTTACTTAGAACTTTATGCTGTTCTCATGCAATTTAAGTAAATATTTCATTGTAAAAAGTGAAGGACAAGGATATCAGTTATATTTTTTTTCAGTAAAGAAAGGGTAAACATTTCAAGAAGGTCACCATTTGAATGAACAAATCAGAAATGCTTTGTGCTGTGCCTAAACAGTACAGTTATTGATCAAACTAGACATTTAGAAGATAAGTAGCCTAATGACTAACTGTGGGAATTTTATCTGAGTTGTCCCAACATTTTGGCTTCATAAAGAAATGAACCATCATTCAAACCAAGTTCAGAACTCAAAAACAAAAACTTCAAGAAAGTTGACTGTTTTTTATAGATGACTTGCACTTCCTAACTGGATTACATGTTTCACTATGGAAGCTGCAAGTGTCAGTGATATCATTTTCTATAAGCTTTTTAAGGGTCACCCTACTTTACTGTATGGGGATATTCGTATAGCTTTACTTGCACTAATTACCATTTCTGTGTCAACTAGATTTGCAGTAGTTATATCAAGCTTTTCACATGTAAGGAAGAAGCCTACATCAGTAGTTTCAGTGGTACGAATTCAACCAGAATAATTTTCAGAGATCACAGCTGTCTGTGGATCAGTCATGACTATGCCAAGCACCAAAGAGATCCACTATATGAGCTTTACATCTCAAGGGTGTACTCATGGACCATTTCATCAAAAGTCCATCAGATAAAACCATGGGATGCCGTGCTTGAGGAAAAAGTATCCATTAGTAGCTTGGCTAATATTCCTTCAGTCAAATTAACCATTAGAAATGCCAGTATCTCAAAATGCTTGAACTCAAACAGACTTTCCTTCCACCAATACCATCTGAATTTTAACTCTGGTCTTTTCAGAGCCTCTATGATTAGTTTTTCATAGCAGCATGAAGTGTTTCTTCTCCACATCTCTAGGTGACTTTTTGAACAAGAGGGATGAAGTCCATGCTTTGACAGTAAACTAAATGCACATTTTGAGAGGAATTATTTGTAAAATTGTGTAAGGTAAGAGAGGGAGAACATGCAATTCTATAAAATCCCACAACAGTCACAGGAAGTCATATAAAGCCACAACATAAATTAATGATGTCCATGTTGGAGTTTGGGTATTGAGTTGGGGAGTATAGGAGTCCGTTCGAATTCCAAGATATGGCTATCAGTTTGTTTCATAAAGGACTGAATGGCATTTATTATATGATGATAAAATTACACTGGTAGAAAGTGAAAATTTTTGGTTGGTGTAGGATCCTCCAGAACTCTAGTTGTTTCTTCTTTGTATCAGGTACTTCAAGTAAAACCACTACTCTAAGAGATGAATATGGTTGTCTCTAATCTAAAATTAGGCACTGGTATCTAAGGTTTAGACTTGTTGTGGAAATTAAAATCAGCATGACCTGTGAAATAAGCTTTGGCCTTTTAATGAAACAATCCAGTGCCAACATGTTAGCATAAATATCTTCAGAAAGGAGCACTATTACTTCTCAATCTATAAGTGGTATTTCAGATTCTTTTAAAAAGCCAGTTTAGTGTGTAGTTGGTGTTTGATGTGGTAGTGGAACCAATATGTGAAACACATTGTTTTTGTCCATAAATAAAGCTGCATTTGTTCACAACACCAAAGGCTTGCTTTGTGTCAGTACTAATCTGTAATTACAGGGAAATGGCTATTCATTTTGCTGCTAAAATAATTATCAGCTCATTGAATGCAATGGAAATGACTAGAATAAACTGTTGCTAGTGTTGCTTCAGATGCATTGTGACCAAGGACAGATCCATGGGTACCTAAACATCTGATATCACTATTTGAGAATTGTACAGATAATTTGGGCTCGTTGTAGTAACAAGAACATAGTAAATATTGAATAAATTTTCCAACATGTATGTCGGATCTTATAGCCAACTGAATCCAATATCAGTAACATGCGCTACATAGTCAATAGATGTATCTAAGTAAGTGTAAAGAGTATGTGTGTATCTAGTACTGAAAGGAAGTGTATGTGGTTAAATCTTTTGTGTGTGTTTGGTCAAAAATAGGGTATTCATGTACATACTGGAAGATGTCCACTTGTCTAATGCATTACACCTTGCTTCCAGGAACTTGCTAGTGAAACAAGAGCAGATGTAAAACTGCTCCCAGATTAAAAAAGTTTTTTATAAACCTTTTGTTGTACCATTTGGGTTGCATAATGTACTTGCCATTTTTGAGAGTTTGACAGAGAGGATTAGAGTTGGATAAATGTCTCATTTATATGGATAACATTTTAGTGTTTTTTGTAGACTACAGTATACAATCAATGGTTTTTCAATAGGTAAAGAAAGCATGCTTGAAGTACATATCAGAATAGTATGTGCTTATATGTAATCTTTGAATTTCTCAGTCACATTTTGAGGGGGGGGGTTGGAATGTTTATGGATCATAACAGTAAAGAACAGCTCCATCTTGTGAGAGAATATTGTGCAATTTCTCCAGCTGAAGTAAATTTTAGGTTGACTATCCAAACTGTTCAGTCAATCTAATGGGATTTCATTGTTAACAAATATTCTAGTTAATCATAGCAGCATTGTCAGGATGGAGTATAACATGTTATCCTGTGTATACAAAGAATTAACTACTTTCATCTTGTATTTGTCAAACCATAGTATCACTGATTGTATGGTATAAAGTTTACCATTCAAATGAACCATATATCATTTAAATGGCTTATGAATTTCAATAATGTGTAAGAGATATCCACATTTAGAATTACAATTCTGTATGAGGACAACCTTGTACATTTTCACTAGGTAAAGCAGATGGATTGTCTACCGAAATAGTGAAAATCCAGATTCTGAAATACATTGCAGCAGCAGTGACAACAACCATATACTTTATGATGATTTCCTTGTGGTTGTACTTCACATTAAAAGAGCTCTGGCAGGAGCTTTCCAAAGATTGTGATCTAACTTGAGTGTTACTTGTCATGCAACAATAAGAAGGGTAACTATTAAACATTGAAGAACGTAGTCTTGGTTCCCATACCATTATATGAGCAATTACAAATGCAGGTAGTGCATACTATAGAGTAGTGGTTTTGAAACTGTGATATAACTACTGGTCCCCAGAATTCTGAGGTAGGAGATACTCTGATGCAAAAACTGAAAGCCATTAGTTGTGTCAATGTATGGAACTAATTTTTCAAGCTACACCTGCATTAAGGTATTACAAGAGAGTTTAAACTCCTTGTTAGAGTTGTATGGTCAACTTTATAGAAAATAGATGTAGATAGTTCTTTATTGGAGATGAATAAAAGAGATTGGTATGTACAGTTTTTATCAGTTACTATATTAAGGAGTCAGTTTTGTTACTTCAACACAGTCTCTTGCTAATTAGTGGAAAACATAATTTTGAGCAACCAGATGGTTCAGTGACTCAGTTTTAACAATCAGTACACAAAGATAAGCCTTATAATTTACAGTGTTATGTGCTGCCCAATGTCTGTCAGAATGCGACATTCATGCCATCAAGTGTATGCTTCCAAAATTATTGAATATTGGTTGAAATGATTGAGATAACCAACTGATATTACTGTTTTGTTGTATAGAATAATAGCAATGCTCAGTTGGTTATTATTCAAATAAGTTTATTTTTGAACATGGACATGGCTCACAGATGTGACTTGTAGTGTTTTACTTTCGTAATATATTTCGTCACATCATATTTGGGAAAAAGCATTATCCTAAGCATAGATTTAACATTTTATGCTATATTGAATTATATGTCATACTAAAGACTTTGATTAGATACTTGCCCCCACTTTTTTTCCTTCTGATGGCACTTGTTGTGACGTTATTAGCTCATAGATGGTGGTGGTCATCTGTGGATCTGGAACAGTAAACTACTTGCTGTACTTTGGTTATTGGCTATTATGTTTCACCTGCATCATCTTGTTCATATGTTGGTGTTATGCTCTAGTAGAGAACTTGAATGCTAATCCACACGTTGTGAATTCCAGCTTAAAAGTCTTAGTTTAGCTGAATTCTGCCTATTTTTACTTTTATTAATTCTGAAAGTGTTCAGTTTGTCAGATTGTAGACTGCAGTATAGTAGATTAGTAAGGAATGCTTAGTGCAGCTCTCAGGATAGAAGGCAGGAGTTGTGGGTTAGGATTTCATGGTTACTGTAAATAGGTTTTTGAGCAGTGTGATGTGTACTCTTGATATATGTGGGTGTTAAATACGTATAAGAGGTATATTAATTTGTTTGTGTGATGTTACATTTGTTGTAGTTTTACAAGAACCTGTTTAAATATTTTGTCACCCCTCGAGTGGTAAGTCAGAAGGCTCACACTATTAAAAACCATATTAGGCACTCATGATGGGCACAACATAGAGAGTTCATTATGTAGCTTTGTAGTTAACATCAAATATATATACAGAACACAATTTTTGGACAGTAAAAATATTTTTTCAAAATGTTGCAGTGTCTATTTATAAAACAGAACTGTGATTCTTAACTTGTTAGCATGCCTTGGTAGGAAGATATGGTATTACCTGGCATTTTCTTTGGTGTTTATAAAGTGTTTTTTGTTACATTGTTGGCTTACGTTACATTAACAAGAAACATGGTTTTACCTGATGGTTTAATTAGTACTGATGAATAATATATTAATTTAGCAAATATACCTGTGTATTGTACAATATTTATTTCATAATCTTTATGATAACAGTGGGATTGTGTGTTTGTGCAGGTCTGCTGTGAATACAGGCAAATAGCAGTTATCCTTGCTGTGCATGGACAGAAATGTTATTTTTACTTGGTTTCAGTTTCATGTATTAAAAATGAAATTGTGAAATGGCTGTTAAGATCAAGTTATATATGTAGTTCTTTTGTGACATGTTCAGTTATTTGGATTAAAACTTTTCATAATATTCATAATTTGTGTGGTATTTTATACTTATTTTTATACAAGTGTCAGTATGAACCCATTTTAGTATGGGTTGTACTTTAAGTACTTTTTTTTTGCATATTTAAAATTATAAAATTTACCAAGAAGAAAAGCAAATCTAGTTTATCATGTAATATTTTTTACTTGCCACAAAAATAAACCATTTTTGATTGATTTCTGGGGATGGGTAAATAGAAAAATAAGACTTGGACATCATATAATGCTGATTTGTAATGTACGTCTTGAAAACAGCACACTGAATCAAGCCATTTACTTATACAATAGAAAATTGTTTTACAGTTCAGAGTAAATAGAATTTTATGCAGCATATACGATCTATACAAACAGTGGCAATATATATATATATATTTTTTTTTTTTTTGTTAGATTGAGAAACATTGCAGTAAACCTGGAGTCTATCCACTGGAAGTATTGCCTCTATTTCCTGACTTTGAGGTTAGTATCAATAATAGCTTTATTCAAGAGTGTAAGTTATCCCTATTATTATTAATAATTGTATTACCTAAACCAATAGGAAGTATTCATAAAATAATAATGATCTTAGCCACAAGAATGGAAACTTACCCTTATTTAATCCTTCATACCCAATGCCTAAAATTAGTGTGCAAAATCTCAACATCAACATTTCAAAAAATTGTGATTTAGAGCCTCAAATTACCTCCAAAATAAAACTGTAAATGATATTCTGATATTTTAATTATTTGTTTGTTTTTAAGTTTTATTAACATTTGTTTCAGATGAAGTACTTAAAAAAGGATAGAAACTGTTAGCCCTAATTTTTTTTCCCATTATAATTTTATTTTTGGTGGTACGTATTAAATTTCACACCTATGCAAGTGCAATTTGTTAGTAAAAGACTTTAAGCCAAAAATCTAGTAATTTTATATTTGTTTAAAGCTATCTTAGTTCATATAATTTGAAAGCAGAGAATTTGATCATGTCAAAAACTCTAAAAGGCAACTATTCCCACATTTTCTTTTGCAATTTTCAAATTTCTAAATACATTTTGAGACATCTCAAAGTCAAGCAGGGTTTTTGTCTTATAAGTTATTGAAAATTTATTATTTGTATGCCATGAAAAAAGTAGTAACTTAACAGTTTCCTTCATTGTTTATTTATTTATTTTATTAACTCTCACTACAGACTCAATATAATATACATGAGTTAGCTTACATATTTGCACATTGTTAAGTGTTTGCACTATAACTTTTGATACAGCACGTGTCTTCACAAAATTTGGTAAACTTTAGGTAAAGATTATAAGTTTTTGTACACAGAAAATCAGATATCGAATTAAATATTTTTTACTAAATATTTGTTTGTGAAAATTGTTTTGTTACTAGTCTAAGTACAAAGGAGTTTTGTGTTATAATTAAGAAAACTATTCTTCATTGTAAAAATCTTGGATATTATTTGCTTAATCTCTAGAACCTCCTAAATACATTTCAAATGTTTGTTTTTAGTAAGATTTGACATTTTATGTTCTTTTCTATACCATTTGTGGGGTCTATGAACTGACCAACATCATAACTATCATAAAAAAAAATAGGAAATATAAATTATTTTTGTTTTCATGCTGGAATGATTACATTGTATAACACAAAAAATACAAATGTTTAGTTTAAGTAGATTAAGTCTCATAATGATATATATTTAATATTTTGTATTATGTTGATCCTTCCAGTCATGCCCAGCTAACATTACATAAATTGCATTGATGAGGTGCAAGTGTACTCATGATATGTATTCAATAATATAAAATTGACCTTTAGTCTTCTCTGTCTTGGCTGTGTTTTAGTGGAGTAGTATTTTGTAATATACAGTCACATTTCAATTATTGTACATTATATATATGTATATAAATTATTACTATTTAGGAATAAATTATTAAACTTATGTTTATTGAAATATAAAACAATAAGTCAAGAAATCATACAATTGTCTGTTGTCGCTAAGACTTGAAATTGGTTGCTGCTGGACATATGTCGCTAAGCTTTTTAAAATTTTGGATGTGGAAGATGTCAAACAAAGTTGTTTTTTTTAGGTTTTTTATAAATATATATGTGTGATGTCCTTTGACCCATGACCCATCATAAAAGTAACTGTCATGGGCGTTTTTTTCCCATTAAAATAACTGTTGTATATTTCAAGGCCATTGTGATATGGGTATCATAAAATTTGGCTTTGAACAAAGATAAATATTAATCAGTGATGACGAGAAACCCACTTGTTGAGAAATTTATATGGGCTGAGAAAACACTTTTACATAGAAGAGCGAACAACGTTTCGACCTTCTTCGGTCATCGTCAGGTTCACAAAGAAAAAGAAAAGAAAAGGTTCTTTGTGAACCTGACGATGACCGAAGAAGGTTGAAACGTTGTTCGCTCTTCTATGTAAAAGTGTTTTCTCAGCCCAAACGAGCCGTTTTTGCATATAAAAAAAGATAAATATTATGAGGTCTACTTTAAACATGTACATAAAGTTGTAAAAAGAGGACATAGATAACTTTTACATTTTAAAATAGTGAAGTGAATACTGTATTTAAATTGGTTTTAATGTTTTAGACACTTATTCATTGCAGCAGTTTTTTCAACAATGCCTCCCAGTGACTCAATCTTATATCTGCAAATGTGAAATTCTAAAAACTGGGTTTCAGTACTCATTGTGGGCACAGCACAGATATTCCATTATGTAGCTCTGTGGTTAACTACAAACATCTAAATATTTCAACAAAATAGCCTAGAGCATGATGTCACTAGGCATGCTATAGTATATGTACAAAAATTGGCTTTCAGGTCAACAGTTGCAGGTCATGCATAGCCAGGGGTGTAGACCCTGGGGGGATGGAGGGTATACATCCCCCCTTCATTTTAGGTAGGGGGTATAGTGCATACAATCATCCCCCCCTTCAGTTTGGTCTGTTGAATTGTTTTATTGCATCACAGACCTACAAATTGTGTGTTTGTTCTTGTGATTCTCGTGTTATTACCAATCGAATTACATAATTAGGCCTAGATGTAGGCATTTTCAGCAGCCAAAATGTACATCTTTACTATAAGTGTGCTTCTAAGCTTTTTAATCTAAGTGATAGTTCATAAGTATCAGTCAGTAGACCTAAGTATACATGCAAGTATCGTGGCAACAAGATTACTCTGTAACTGCATGTTTACAGCTTTCAGGTTCACATAATCAGAGATTACCAATTTGCAAATTGAACAGTCCACATAAGTGGTTGCAAAAATCATCCCCCATCGGGTATAAAAAAAATCTACACCCGTGTGCATAGCTACATACTAAATAGTTATATAGTTATTTTTATTGTATTACAAATCATCATTTGACTAAAAAAATCAAAATTATAATTTAAAATATCTCAAAGTGAGCAAGGTGTGTTTGAAGTTTCTGTATTTTAGTTACTGTGACTTTTATTACTTATTGACTCTCACAATCCAAGGCCAAAGGTGGCATTATACTACCCACTAGATTATAAAGGGTTACACTGGGGTGTTAATTTTATCTGAGCTTGGGATCATTTTGGTAACATGTCGTTGTTAATCTGAGGGCTTGCATTTTACATTCTGTTGCAACAGAAATGTCTTGGGGTTGCTGATGTACTGAAATGTTGGTTTTCAAACCCCACTATTCAGTCAGAAGACAATAGGCAAATCTTGCCTAAGAATTGTTGTGCATATTGGTTAAGTTTTATTTTTACAGCCTTTTCTTTTTATCACTCTTTATTCAAAGTTTAATGCCACAAATCCTGTTTTAAACCTTTACTTATGAACAAATTAGTAACATTTTTTTGCTTCCATGTAATTTCAACAGGCACAATTTCAAATATAAATCATTAGAAAGCATTCTCACATTAAAGTACAATCACAAAGATGCCAACTATTTCAAATGACTGAGCATAATGATTGTAGACAGAGTCCTTTATCATTTGTGGCTACTAGGCCTGACCAATGTCTCTAAGCTGTTTATTATTATATTATTATTATAACTATTATTATTATTTATTACTGCTATAGATTGCTCATTTATAACTGTGTTTTGTCTATTTAATAAATAAATTTTAAAAAATTATTTTGAAATTATGTCTTTTATTTAGTTCAGAGTAACAAACGTACTGGTAAAACAACACTGAACATGCACAAACAGTAAGCAGAAAAAGCCTTTGTGTAAGGACTAGTTTATATCATGTTTATGATGCTTATTGTAATAGTTTTGCAGCTGTTGCAGCCTTTGCTTTCATGAGAATGTCTCTGGATGCTTGGGAGTTACATTGTCCATTTGACTGCATACACATCTTGTGCATTATAATACTGCTCAAAACTGAGGTGCTCAAGTTTGGTCTGAACTTGCTTTTGTTTTTAGTCACTAAACTAAATATCCTTTTACTGTCAGCATCAGAATGGAAGATTGTAAGAATTCCAAGCATAACCCTACACAGAAAGTCATACTTTTGGTTACCATTTCCATCCTTAACTGTAGACAGCTGAACCCAAAACTTGTCAACATTCAACTGAAGGACAGTTTCTGAGAAAATATCAATTTAATAGTTCAAATATTGCCCTTCCAACTTGTCAATAGTGTTATGCTCATGTGTATTTACAAGGACAGAATACCTGTCTGTGAAGAAGCGTAGAGAAGAGAAATCTTTGCTTACTTTCAGCTTTGGATCAGCAACCTCTGCATGAATCAGAAGTTCATCATTTAGAGGGAAATGTTTCATCATGTAATTTGTAGCTGCAATATAGTATTTATCGACACTGATGTAGAAGCTGATCAGGTCCAGGTCCTTTTCATATTTAACAATGTATTCCTTAGCAGCATTTCCAATAGAAACTGCCTCATCAGATTTGTATAAGGATTCATTGTTGTAATCAAGTTCAGTGATGTTGCCTTCACTGGCTTGATGTATCTGACAAGTATATTTTTAACTTGTGTAATCAGAGTTCTATGCATAATGTGTATGCAAGGTTCTTCTCTTTGCAATATCAAATTGGCTTTCTCAAATAGAGGAATTGCCAACTGAAGAAAAAGACAAAATAACAAGTTCATTTTGTTGTCCAAGAAAACTGTCAACTTATCTAACTTGCTCTGCACATAACTTTTCTTGGTTACTTCCTTGCTAGCTTTTGTTTTCTTCTCTTTTTTCATTGATTGTCTCCTTTAGTTCAAGGTCAGACTGCCTAAACATATATTGAGTGATATCAAATGTTTCTTTGTCTGTTTTTGGAGACTGTAAAATTTTCAAAAGCCAAACATTCTTATGAATATGTCTAAGAGACAACTCAAAAACATTGGAAAAGAAAATCACTAAAGTCCTTAAATATAGAACATATTTAGTTTTATAGATACAGTATAAAATCAAATCCTATTTGCAAATTTCAACTTAAACTAAGAACAAACAACACAATTATTAATAAAATATTCCCTTCAATGTTTCAGTTACTTTTTAACTTATTATTTAAATTCTTAACTCATAATATCCTTACGTATTTAGAAGTTAATTAAGTTAATGGCCATTTTGGCCAACTGACCACCATTTTGCATACAATCTTCACATGACCATATCAACTTTAAAGACACTTTACAACATTCATGTTTCAATATTACCAGGAGATATAAATGAAAGTCTGAAAATGGCAAGTTGTCTTAATTATTTTGGTAGTGCAAAAGTAAATAAAAAGGTAGGATTTTATAAATAATAAACTGCAAACAACAACATGATGTTATTTATTATGACTTAAAGAACAGAAAAGTGGCAATTACATTCCAGTTTTAGTTTCTTAAAAATTACAAGATTACTGAGAAATTAAAAGCCTCTAGAAGGCTTATTTTCTAAAGTTATCTAAAAATAAAAGTTAACATTTTACTTAAACTGAAAATTGTTTCCAATAATACTTACCATCCACCAACACTCTAGCTAGAATCTCACATTGATAAAAGTGTAGGGGGCAGTGCAGGCATGATCCACACACAAAGCATTTGTATAGAACAGGAATGTACCAAGAGAAAAAGTGGTACAAGAGTGTGGAAAGTACACCCTACCTCTATGACAAATATGCTCTTCACTTGGAGCTTTGTTCCTAAATCAAAGGCAGAACAGAATATGAATAATCATCAGGTAGGCCACCCCTGACCAGACAGCCAAGATTCTATGGCTCAGGGTTGAAATTAAGGGGTTGTAGTACCTATATCCCATGTTGCTGGCTGTGGTTATCAGACCACAATGTTACATGTGTGTATATATACACTTTAGATACCAACATGTAACCACAGAATGTTGCATTTGGCACCATCAGAATAACAACAAGAAAGTAAGCAACACTTAAGTGGACAGGTTCTCTTCTCCACCTGAACGAGTCCAAAAGGTAACACCTGAGGCTTGGAATGATGGGATCCCATATGCCATACTCAACAAAGGAATAGAATTCATCTGGTTTGGAATTATGAACATTCATTCTCAGTCCCTAACCATGTAGGTAAGGTGTATTCTACTTAACCCTGGAATTATGTGGAATCTACACTCAACCAAGGACTTAGGATGCAACTGCTTTGGTTTAAGAATTACGAGATAGTGAACCAACTTCCATCAATGATAAATGAAATTGAAACTGATCAAAGAGAAGGGTTTTGCACTCCCCAACTAGATAACTGTATGCAAAATATGAACCAAAATTATGAGTAGGGTCCCAGGAAGGCTGGAGCCACTCTTACTGAAAAACTCTAAGTATATTTTCAATGGTAATCATAATTATTACTCAATTTATTTAAATGATATCTTCTGTAATGCAGATGTTTTATGTAAACTTAATAATTTTTCTTTTACCTCAAACAAATTATTGTTTTAAGAGATTCTGTGATATAATATCAGAAGTTCTAGGAGACTGTGAATTAACTTGATGGTTTCTTTACTTCAGGACTGAACTGACACTTTATGAACATTACATCAACAGGTCATTAATCTCTTTGTTGCTGTTATCGTGGATAATTTTGACTATTTGACTCGGGATTGGTCAATCCTAGGCCCTCATCACTTAGATGAGTTTGTACGATTGTGGTCTGAATATGATCCCAATGCAAAGTAAGAGTTGCACTTATTAACAATAACCTAACAGTCAAGCTTATTACAGATATTAATTCATTTTAAAGTTTTCCTACAGGTAACTAGTTAATAGGTTAGGAGTTGAGTTCATCTCAAAGGTTTATCTCCTGTGTTTGTTGAAATTCTAAAAATACATTCTCAGCTGATAAATGTAACTCTCCACCTCTAAGATGGTTCATCTCAGTTTTATGTACTTTATGTTCGAGAAATAATATCCATTTCAAAAAAGATTTTATAGGGTACATGATACATTTTCTCATGGTACGGGAATGATAGTGAAGTAAATTTTACATTTAAACATTTTTATCTAGTCAATACTTGTTCAGATAATTTTTAACTAGCTAAGTAGTAAGATAAGGTCAGGGGCATTTTATGAGACTGTGGTATGTGTTCAGCATGACGTGTGGTATTAATTGTATATTCTACAGTTCAGGATTACTTGAACTAGAAGATGGTAAAATTAGGGTCATCATAATATGTATTGTCAATGATATGTTCCACAGTTCTTGAACACTTGAACTACTATACCAGCTCTATACTGAAGATAAATCTAGAGTAACACAATGCTTATGTTAATATGAAAAATGTGTCTTTTTCAGAACTATATTGTAATTAAACTAACACTTGTGTAAACTAAATGTGAAATAACTTGCTCAAAGATCCTCATATATGTTGTAGACTATAAAAAGGAACCTGACTGATTATGCATTTCAGATCACGTGAAAGATCATCAGGAGCCTTTAGTGGATAATATACATTTATAACACAGTGATAGTTATAACATTACAGAATCTAATAGTGCGCCTTTTTTATTAGTACAGACAGCAAGGGAATTATGATATTTTTATTTCTTTTAATAATGTTGTATGTCTTTTTCAGAGGTAGAATCAAGCATCTTGATGTGGTAACTTTGTTACGAAAGATTTCTCCTCCCCTGGGATTTGGTAATCTCTGTCCTCATCGAGTAGCATGCAAGGTTAGATAAAGAAATTTTACTATTATTCATGAATAAATTATAAGATCTGATAAGCTTTAAACGTCTATAGTAAAGATATACACAGATAAGCTCCTAATTATATTTATGAAAGATACACAGCATTAAGGTCATCATTATATCACTGAGAAAAATGTACAGTATTACTAACTAAACTAAACTAACATGGCAGGGGTTCAGTTTAAAGAGAGAGAAATCAGAAGAGTTCTCTCCCCAACCGGGGTGTTCAGGAACGTTGTGGTTCCTCTTCGTCCCCTTTCGTGGATTGTTATTAAGATTAAGTGGTGGTTTTTTTTTTAATAAATTTATTATTGTTATTCTTGTCTTTTTGGGTGGAGGATGTCTCTCTAAATGTTGTCTTGGGTGGAGGCAAAGGCAGCAGTGGAAAGAAAGGCCGGGACCTGTCCCGAAAGGAAGAAGTTGAGCAGATGTGAACATGAATATAATTCATTCAAATCCAGATAAAATCAAACGGCATGATTCAGGGTCTGGCAAAAGATATTAAAATTCTGACTATGCCTCTAGGCAAGATATGCATGATCAAAGCATTGATTATATCTCTATGTAAGATATACAGGATTCACATCATGAACTATGTCTCCAGGAAAGATACACTGATTAATGTCCTCATTATGTTTCTAGGAAACATATATAGGATTAAAGAAATCATTATGTCTGTAGGAAAAATTAATGGGTTTAAAGCCCTCATTATGTCTCTAGGGATGACATACAGGATTAAAGCCCTCACTCACTATGTCTCCAAGGAAGATATACAAGATTAAAGCCCTCATTATGTCTCTCGGGAAGATATACTGGATAAGAGCCCTCACTATGTCTCTAGGGAAGACATACTGGATTAAAGCACTCACTAAGTTTCTATCGAAGATATATTGGATTAAAGCACTTATTATGTCTCTAGGAAAGACATACAGGATTAAAGCCCTCACTATGTCTCTAGGGAGATATACAGGATTAAAGCCCTCATTATGTCTTTAGGGAAGATACACAGGATTAAAGCCCTCACAATTTCTTTACAGAAGATATACTGAATTAAAACACTCACTAAGTCTCTAGGGAAGATATATTGGATAAAAGCAGTTATTATGTCTCTAGGGAAGATATACAGGATTAAAGCCTTCACTATGTCTCTAGAGAAAACACACTGGATTAAAGCACTCACTAAGTCTCAAAGGAAGATATATTGGATTAAAGCAATTATTATGTCTCTTGGGAAGATATACAGGATTAAAGCACTCATTATGTCTCTTGGGAAGATATAGTGGAGTAAAGCACTCATTATGTCACTATGGAAGATGTACTGGATTAAAGCACTCATTATGTCTCAAGGGAAGATATACAGATTAAGGTCTTATGTTTATAGAAAATGTAATTAGGATTCCATTCATAATGATATCTCTATGACAGAACAAGAAGATTATACTTTGATTATTAATCTGCAAAAGCAATTTGCTTATATCTTTAATTTATGCATTTATATTAGTGTTTGTTTACACCTGCATGTAAATTTATTTTCTGTATTTTACTTACTGCTGTTTCTGTTTATCTTGTGTGTTTATGTGTCATGCTAGTTTATTTCCTCCAGAGACTTGTATCAATGAACATGCCACTCAACACTGATGGCACAGTCATGTTTAATGCCACTTTGCTTGCGGTCGTTCGAACTTCATTATGCATCAAAACAGAAGGTAGGATGATAAAGGTTTACGAGGTAAAGGCCAACTAAATAGGAAGAGTAGGTGTGATGTAACAGTGAAATACCACTATATCATTAGCTGCTATCCCTCATCTATTAGTTTAATATTAGAAACAGCTAGTGCAGATAATCTGTTAGTCTATAAATATGTAAAAAACATTTATCCATTGAATAATACTTTCTTCAGTGTTAGCATGACAAACACATACTTTTTCTCTTAAGAAAGAACATTTAGTGGTTAAAAAAAACTGAAATATAAATTGTTTTTAAGAAAAAAAAATTATATAATCTTACACAATTAAACAATACCACTATGTCTTCATGAGGTTTCATCATAGTAATCACTTGATGTTTGGTTTTGTGTCACTGCTGTCAGTATGAATTTTTTTTTTAGCTGTTGGTCCAGTATCATTGTTTTCAGTGTTATTGGTTGTTTTCTTGGTATTGTTACAGTATCACAGTTTTCAGTAATATTGGTTGTCTTCTTGGTTATTGTTACAATGTCAGTGTTATTAGTTGTTGTTTAGTGTTGTTGTTTCACTATTACTAATGTCAGTATTATTGTTTTTCTGTTATTGTTTCATTATCATTGTTGTCTTTATTCATTTCTTTTTCCTTTCTGTATTGGTCAATCCCACTATTTGTTGGTAAAAGAGTAGCCCAAGAGTTGGCGTGGTGATGACTAGCTGTCTTCCCTCTAGTCTTACACTGCTAAATTAGGGATGGCTAGCACAGATAGCCCTTGAGTAGCTTTGTGCAAAATTCAAAAGCAAACAAACAAAACAAAATCCACAGACATGCCGTTGTGCCACTGGAGGGTCATAGCAATAGGAAATGTGTATATGTAGAAAATGTTAAGATATTACTTATCTTTTATGAGTTGAAATTTTTACTGTTTCATAATAATACTATTGATAAAGACTTCATTTAATAAAATATATGGATAATTAAAATAAATAAACTCTCATGTTATAAATTGCCTAATATAAAACAATTTTCCTTATTTTGTACATCAAATATTAGAGCATTGTTTATTAAATGTACCATACACTAAAGTTAGTTAATTTTGTATTTTGTAATTAATTATCAATGTTGTGTAAGAAGTTATAACTATTTGTAGAGAGAGCACTATTGATTCACGTTTTTTGTATCTTTAAGGAAACATTGATGAAGCAAATGAAGAATTGCGTGATGTCATAAAAAAGATTTGGAAACGAACTAGTCCTGAGTTGCTGGACCAAGATGTACCTCCTGCTGGTGGTTTGTATCAGTCCAGATTTATAAATTTTTACCTTTCAACAACCAAAAATTAGTACTAGACTTCCACTGTGGTTATTATAGCAGTAACGAGACCAGTGTACCACTATAGGCCTTATAGCAGTGGTGTGTCCTTATGTTCTATGGTTAGCTTTATTAGTAGTAGTGCCTACTCTCAGCATTTTGTATTGATGTTTTTATTTTAGCTAGATATCACGTTACATGCCTTAGTTTTATCTTTATTAGAATCAGTTATTGCATAATTATACTGTTTTTTTTTAATATTAGCTGAAGATGATGTTACGGTGGGAAAGTTCTATGCCACTTTTTTAATCCAAGACTATTTCCGAAGATTTAAAAAGAGAAAGGAAGAGCGTGCACTTGGTCATGATGGTGCTGTAGCTTTAACAGTAAGTCTTTGAAAAACTGGACTCAATAATAGATTTGCTATAGGTTCTGGTTTACTAACTCAAAACACATATTAAGCCATGATTTGAAACATTTGACTAACTGTTAATTGTTAAAACACTTAACTCATGGTTTATGTTTTGATACTTTTGTTTATTAAATAAAAATGTAATTACAAATTATGGATAAAGTTACTGCATCCTTCAGGCTGGATTAGTACACTTCACGAAGTAGGACCTGAAATTCGACGAGCTGTCTCAGGAAACTTGGATACAGATGAGTTTGGAAACTTTTTGGATTCAGAGCCATTACACAGGGTAAAAGAAATTAGGATTTTATATTTATTATTATTTTAAAGCAATTTCTGTGGTAAACTGTTATTTATATTGCTTTCAAAATAAAAATAGCAATGGTTTTCTATCTTTTACCAAATTAACAAAATAGTTTATAAAAGCACTTTAAGTAATGCACACACACACACACACACACACACATAAATGGAAGAACTTAAAAGTTTCACTACATTTCATTGTACATTAGCTTTAACATTGTTAGTATCAGTTCCTGCATTATTTTTACTGTTGTTATTTTAGTTAGAGATAATGTGACACATTAAACTATATAACACAAATTTTGTTCCTGGATAGTATGTGTTATTTCTTAATTGCTTATGTTGTAAAAGTACAGAAAATGGTCATTATTCCCTTCAAACTTTGCTTTTGTGACCTGGATAATGAAATTTAAAAAATAACCTATTTTATGTGTAAAAATGGGAAAATTTACACATTTTCATTTACATAAGGTCTGAATAGAACATGTGAATCAAAATTTACATGTATGTGTACCAAAGTTATAAAAAAAATGTTTAGAAGTGAGTAGTTTTTCGAGATTTTTGACTGTAATGTAGATCACTTTCTCGTATCAGCTCCCAAATATAGTCTCCTATCATGTTTTTGTTACATGCTCCCAAGTCACAAAAGCAAAATTTGAAGAGAAAAATAAGTCTTTTCCATCTACTTTAGGCAGAAGCAATTGGGAAATAACACTTTCTGTCCAGGAACAAGAAAAAGTAAACATTTTTTTACCTTGAGTTATTAACTTTATCATTGTGAGCATCAGTTAGTGTATTGTTATTTAGCAGAAAATGATGTGACACATTGTTAGCATCAGTTAATGTGTTATTATTATGGTACTATAGCTGAAGACACATTGTTACTCTATCATAATTTGCAACAGTTACTACATTATTATTGTTCTTACTTTAACTTAAGATGATGTCACACATTATTAGCATCAGTTACTACATTATTGTTTTTAATTTAAGTGGATATTATGTGACACATTATTAGCATAATTTACTACTGCACATTATTGTTTCAATTTTAACTGGATATTATGTGACACATTATTAACATAAGTTACTACTGCATTATTGTTTTTAATTTAACTGGATATCATGTGACACATTATTAGCATCAGTTACTGTGCTATTGTTTTTAATTTAACTGAAGATGATGTGATCCATTGTTAGCTTTATCATTATTATGGTTACTTAACAATGTTAAGATTACTTATTACCAAGGTTATATTGCTAAACATAAGTGTTTGATTACTTACCACCTGGGTTTTATTAGTTAATATAAAGGTTACATTACTTAAAATGATATTTGGATTAAATAGAACAAGGGTTAGATCACTTAAAAAGAAGTTAACATTATGTAATACTGGGGTTATATTACATAATTTAGATTACTTAAAACGAGAGTTATCTTTCTTTGCATGAAGGTTATATTATTTAACACAAGGGTTGTAGTACTTAATACAAGTTTTAGATTACTTATCACAAATTTTAGTTTACATAGCATGATAACAGATTAATTATCAATAGAGTTAGGTTATTTAACACTGTGGTTAGATTACTTAACAGAGGTTTAGGGAACTTAATACCAGAGTTATATTATTTATCACCAGGTTAAGATTACTTAAGTTTAGAATACGTAGTACCATGGTTAGGTTACTTAGCACATGGTTTAGAAATGTATCTTGAGGATTAATTCATTAGGATGAAGGTCTGTTTATATTTTGGAAGTGTTTATACTTCTGGCACTATTAAACATAAACAGTCCAACTAAAAGTAAACTCTAACCTTAACATTATTTTTTCCATAGAGAAACCACCCATTCTTTGGCAATATATGGTCCTCTGTTAGACAAAACTCAGTAGGTATTCAAGGTAAACCTTACCCTGACCATTACAGTGTTATAAATCATATTATACCTTCCAAAGTGAGAGTTGAAGACTCTCCACTTGCTGGTCGGACAGTAGCCAAAGCCAGGTAAGTTGATCAGAACTTCCACCAACAGTATAGAAACAACTATGTATGTCATGTTAGCAATACTCTTTAAAAACCTCATAGCAAATGTATTAAAGCATTTTATACAGTGATTCAAGCAATACCAATTCTGTGCTATATTCCGAAATAGATTATATAGGCGAGTACTTTAAGATACCTTGCATTTTATAGCATTTAATTTGTGCTGAGTGTCAAATAAGTATATTGTTTATGTAAACACTCTAACAGACAATTCAGTTGGCATTATTTGATGTGGATTTGTTTTAACTAAATAGATTTTATATGTGAATACTTTATTAGACAATCTGTTTCATAGTGTTTGATTAATAGTTGTCGGAACTAAATAGAGTGCATAAATAAATACTTTAATAAACCATCCATTTGATAGTGTTTGACTTGTATTTGTGTTAAATATATTTTGTATCTAAATACTTTAACACTGATAACATTATGTGGCATTTTCTATTCTTTTTAAAAATATAAATGTAATGTTCTATCTTTCATGTTGTCTGAAAGCTGTATTTTCTTTTAAAAATTGTAACAAGCTAGCATCTTTTATGACCAAGAACATTCTTTATTCTCAAAATTTAATGACCTGTTATTTGTAGCACTACTGTAACAGTTTTATTATAATGACCTGTTATTTGTAGCACTACTATAACAGTTTTATTATAATGACCTGTTATTTGTAGCATTACAATAACAGTTTTATTATAATGACCTGTTATTTGTAGCACTACTATAACAGTTTTATTATAATGACCTGTTATTTGTAGCACTACTATAACAGTTTTATTATAATGACCTGTTATTTGTAGCATTACAATAACAATTTTATTATAATGACCTGTTATTTGTAGCATTACAATAACAGTTTCATTATAATGACCTGTTATTTGTAGCACAACTATAACAGTTTTATTATAATGACCTGTTATTTGTAGCACTACTGTAACAGTTTTATTATAATGACCTGTTATTTGTAGCACTACTGTAACAGTTTTATTATAGAATGATATGAAGGAGAACATTTGTTATTTATAGTTTTGGATGTGAGAAAATGAAGATTTATTAAAAAATTATTTTTCTTTCAACTTTTCATGTGATAAGACAAATTTTACAAGTGCTTCCAATGTAAATTACCTGACTAAAATTAGGTTTTTTTAGTTCATCACTTTCCTTTGTTAGCATGTATAATCTTCCATCTCAAGGTCCTTATAATAATAAATAGTTTTTTTTGTAAAGTTAAAGAATTTTAAAGAATTCATAAAGCTTAAAACTCTCTTTCCTCATTCCACTATTTGATGGAATGAGTAGATTTGTCAGTAGCTGTAGCAACACTAGTATGTCTTGTCATTCATATCAGTAGCTGTAGCAGTACTAGTACATCTTGGCATTGAGATCAGTAACTGTAGCAGTACTAGTACATCTTGTCATCAACATCAGCTGCTGTAGCAGTACTAGTACATCTTATCATCAACATCAGCTGCTGTAGCAGTACTAGTACATCTTGTCATCAACATCAGCTGCTGTAGTAGTACTAGTACATCTTGTCATCAACATCAGCTGCTGTAGTAGTACTAGTACATCTTGTCATCAACATCAGCTGCTGTAGTAGTACTAGTACATCTTGTCATCAACATCAGCTGCTGTAGTAGTACTAGTACATCTTGTCATCAACATCAGCTGCTGTAGTAGTACTAGTACATCTTGTCATCAACATCAGCTACTGTAGTAGTACTAGTACATCTTGTCATCAACATCAGCTGCTGTAGTAGTACTAGTACATCTTGTCATCAACATCAGCTGCTGTAGTAGTACTAGTACATCTTGTCATCAACATCAGCTTGTCATCAACATCAGCTGCTGTAGTAGTACTAGTACATCTTGTCATCAACATCAGCTGTTCTAGTGGTACTAGTACATCTTGTCATCAACATCAGCTACTGTGGTAGTACTAGTACATCTTATCATCAACATCAGCAGCTGTAGTATTACTAGTACATCTTATCATCAATATTAGCAGCTGTATTATTACTGGTACATCTTGTCATCAATATCAGCACCTGTGGCAACTCTAGTACATCTTGTGAATTATATCAGTAGCAGTCCTAGTACATCTTGTTACTGATATCAGCAGTTGTAGTAGTTTTAGTACATCTTTTCATCCACATTAGCAGTTGTGGTAGTACTAATACATCTTTTCATCGACATTAGCAGCTGTAGTAGTTCTAGTACATCTTGTCATTGACATAAGCAGCTGTAGTAGTACTAGTACATCTTGTTATCAACATGAGCAGCTTTAGTAATACTATTATATCTTGTCATGTATGTCATCAGCTCTTGGAGTATCATTACATCCTACCATTAGTGTCAGCAGCTTTTGAAATACCAGTATCTTCACTTATCACCACTAGCACTTGTTGGAGTACCAAAAATTCTTTTATTAACACCAACAGTGTTTAAATACCAATATATTAAATTTTCCTACTAACAACTGTTGGGTTACGACAAAATGCTCGGTAAATAATTTTAATAACTTATGAGTGAAAGCGATGAATAATCTACAACAATTTATCTACCATACTATATCCTCTATATCCAAGCTAACAAGGCTTTTTGGTTCATCAGGCTGGCTGGGACACTATTTTTATCACTAAATTGGATGAACAGCAACATTCATTTACAAATCAGAACTAATAACAGCAACTTTATTCAATTATTTTTATTTTATTTAACTTTACTGGTCATTCAGAAGAAATGCCAGCAAGCTAATCTTTTGTTCTTGACTTCTTTCAGATTAGCTAATATTCCAGCTCTAGTGATCACTGGACTCACTCCTGATGGGGATATTCACCGTCAAGTCCAAGATGGAGAACATTTTGAAAATGGAAGAACTTATCTTCTTCCTACTTCAAACAGAAGCCATCCTGGTAGGTTAATTTTATCATTATTTTTAAACATGTCTTCCTTATCATTGTAATGTTATTGCAGAACAGCACCTCTTGGTCACTATCTGTTACTGTATTCCTCAGAGGAATATTTAGAGAAGTGTTCTTCATAGGATTTACAAATATTATGAATTGAAATTATGCTGAACTTACATAATAATAAAACAAATAGTTCCACTTCCAAATTGAAAGAATAGTACAAACTTGAAATATTAGTTAGAACAAACCGTGATTCACACCACAAAATGTTGTTATTGATAGCTCTGCAATTCTTGACAATATAGAGATTTATCATGAACTGGAAATAAAGACTCCTAAATGCAAAAGTCTGTTTAATTTGTTCATTGGTATATTTTTAAAATTATGTCTTTATATTGTGCCTTATACTGTGATATATTTAGCATCCCCAGCTACATTTTGGGGTTGGATTCCTTGTGGTGAATAAATTGGATAGCCCAATACAGTTTTGTCCCAAAACAAGTTATTTCTTTTGAGGTCATAGAATCTTCACATTAACTTATCCTTATTTAGTAAAATTGGAATAAATTTGTATAACAACAAAATATTGTAAAATAGTCTCTTCAATTCATTAAACATCACATTGCAATCCCTAATCAAATTTCAACTGTTTTATTGTCTGATGAAGGTTCTGATGAGAGGGCTGAAAACTCACAAACAAAAGTATTTTAATGTAGAGAAAAGTGTGTACATAATTATAATTAAAAGTGTGTGTATAATTACATTCATCAAGGTGTATAGGTTTCATTCAGTAATTCCAGCTAACAGGAGAACTTACCGAGTTGATGAGCATGTGAAAGTTATGTTCAAAGCTAGTGTCAGGTCAACCCCAACTCACTGAGATACAAATATTGTTTTACTGTTGTTAATTACAGTTCCTGAATTCATACAAGTTAAAAAAAATATCTTTAAATCACTACAATATCTGAAACATAAGATTCAAAAACATTGTCTTCACCCTTTGTAAACTTACATAATCTGTTCATTTTATCCTAATGATATTTCTATGTTTTAGTCCTTTTAAAAGCTCTTGAGGAAACTATGGTTTTTCTTATTGATAAACTTATGCACTTTTATTAGTCTGGGACATCAACTTCCAAAATGTTTGTTTTACATTTTAATTACCTGGGTTAATAACGTGTTCAAAATGTATTGAGTCAGGGTATTAGTAATATTGTATTGAGTCAGGGTATTAGTAACATTGTATTGAGTCAGGGTATTAGTAATATTGTATTGAGTCAGGGTATTAGTAATATTGTATTGAGTAAGGGTATTAGTAATATTGTATTGAGTAAGGGTATCAGTTATATTGTATTGAGTAAGGGTATCAGTTATATTGTATTGAGTCAGGGTATTAGTAATATTGTATTGAGTCAGGGTATCAGTTATATTGTATTGAGTAAGGGTATCAGTTATATTGTATTGAGTAAGGGTATCAGTTATATTGTATTGAGTCAGGGTATTAGTAATATTGTATTGAGTCAGGGTATCAGTTATATTGTATTGAGTAAGGGTATCAGTTATATTGTATTGAGTCAGGGTATTAGTAATATTGTATTGAGTCAGGGTATTAGTTATATTGTATTGAGTCAGGGTATTAGTTATATTGTATTGAGTCAGGGTATTAGTTATATTGTATTGAGTAAGGGTATCAGTTATATTGTATTGAGTAAGGGTATCAGTTATATTGTATTGAGTAAGGGTATCAGTTATATTGTATTGAGTCAGGGTATTAGTAATATTGTATTGAGTCAGGGTATTAGTTATATTGTATTGAGTCAGGGTATTAGTTATATTGTATTGAGTCAGGGTATTAGTTATATTGTATTGAGTAAGGGTATCAGTTATATTGTATTGAGTAAGGGTATCAGTTATATTGTATTGAGTAAGGGTATCAGTTATATTGTATTGAGTCAGGGTATTAGTAATATTGTATTGAGTCAGGGTATTAGTTATATTGTATTGAGTAAGGGTATTAGTTATATTGTATTGAGTAAGGGTATTAGTTATATTGTATTGAGTCAGGGTATCAGTTATATTGTATTGAGTCAGGGTATTAGTTATATTGTATTGAGTAAGGGTATTAGTTATATTGTATTGAGTAAGGGTATCAGTTATATTGTATTGAGTCAGGGTATTAGTTATATTGTATTGAGTCAGGGTATTAGTTATATTGTATTGAGTAAGGGTATCAGTTATATTGTATTGAGTAAGGGTATCAGTTATATTGTATTGAGTCAGGGTATTAGTAATATTGTATTGAGTCAGGGTATTAGTAATATTGTATTGAGTCAGGGTATTAGTAATATTGTATTGAGTCAGGGTATTAGTAATATTGTATTGAGTCAGGGTATTAGTTATATTGTATTGAGTAAGGGTATCAGTTATATTGTATTGAGTAAGGGTATTAGTAATATTGTATTGAGTCAGGGTATTAGTTATATTGTATTGAGTAAGGGTATCAGTTATATTGTATTGAGTAAGGGTATCAGTTATATTGTATCAGTTATATTGTATTGAGTCAGGGTATTAGTAATATTGTATTGAGTCAGGGTATTAGTAATATTGTATTGAGTCAGGGTATTAGTTATATTGTATTGAGTAAGGGTATCAGTTATATTGTATTGAGTAAGGGTATCAGTTATATTGTATTGAGTCAGGGTATTAGTAATATTGTATTGAGTCAGGGTATTAGTTATATTGTATTGAGTCAGGGTATTAGTTATATTGTATTGAGTCAGGGTATCAGTTATATTGTATTGAGTAAGGGTATCAGTTATATTGTATTGAGTAAGGGTATTAGTAATATTGTATTGAGTCAGGGTATTAGTAATATTGTATTGAGTCAGGGTATTAGTAATATTGTATTGAGTCAGGGTATTAGTAATATTGTATTGAGTAAGGGTATTAGTTATATTGTATTGAGTAAGGGTATTAGTTATATTGTATTGAGTCAGGGTATCAGTTATATTGTATTGAGTCAGGGTATTAGTTATATTGTATTGAGTAAGGGTATCAGTTATATTGTATTGAGTAAGGGTATCAGTTATATTGTATTGAGTCAGGGTATTAGTAATATTGTATTGAGTCAGGGTATTAGTAATATTGTATTGAGTCAGGGTATTAGTTATATTGTATTGAGTAAGGGTATCAGTTATATTGTATTGAGTAAGGGTATCAGTTATATTGTATTGAGTAAGGGTATCAGTTATATTGTATTGAGTCAGGGTATTAGTAATATTGTATTGAGTCAGGGTATTAGTTATATTGTATTGAGTAAGGGTATTAGTTATATTGTATTGAGTAAGGGTATTAGTTATATTGTATTGAGTCAGGGTATCAGTTATATTGTATTGAGTCAGGGTATTAGTAATATTGTATTGAGTCAGGGTATTAGTTATATTGTATTGAGTAAGGGTATCAGTTATATTGTATTGAGTCAGGGTATTAGTTATATTGTATTGAGTCAGGGTATTAGTTATATTGTATTGAGTAAGGGTATCAGTTATATTGTATTGAGTAAGGGTATCAGTTATATTGTATTGAGTCAGGGTATTAGTAATATTGTATTGAGTCAGGGTATTAGTAATATTGTATTGAGTCAGGGTATTAGTAATATTGTATTGAGTCAGGGTATTAGTAATATTGTATTGAGTCAGGGTATTAGTAATATTGTATTGAGTCAGGGTATTAGTAATATTGTATTGAGTCAGGGTATTAGTTATATTGTATTGAGTAAGGGTATCAGTTATATTGTATTGAGTAAGGGTATTAGTAATATTGTATTGAGTCAGGGTATCAGTTATATTGTATTGAGTAAGGGTATCAGTTATATTGTATTGAGTAAGGGTATCAGTTATATTGTATTGAGTCAGGGTATCAGTAATATTGTATTGAGTCAGGGTATTAGTAATATTGTATTGAGTCAGGGTATCAGTTATATTGTATTGAGTAAGGGTATCAGTTATATTGTATTGAGTAAGGGTATCAGTTATATTGTATTGAGTCAGGGTATTAGTAATATTGTATTGAGTCAGGGTATTAGTTATATTGTATTGAGTCAGGGTATTAGTTATATTGTATTGAGTAAGGGTATCAGTTATATTGTATTGAGTAAGGGTATCAGTTATATTGTATTGAGTAAGGGTATCAGTTATATTGTATTGAGTCAGGGTATTAGTAATATTGTATTGAGTCAGGGTATTAGTTATATTGTATTGAGTAAGGGTATTAGTTATATTGTATTGAGTAAGGGTATTAGTTATATTGTATTGAGTCAGGGTATCAGTTATATTGTATTGAGTCAGGGTATTAGTTATATTGTATTGAGTAAGGGTATTAGTTATATTGTACTGAGTAAGGGTATCAGTTATATTGTATTGAGTAAGGGTATCAGTTATATTGTATTGAGTCAGGGTATTAGTAATATTGTATTGAGTCAGGGTATCAGTAATATTGTATTGAGTCAGGGTATTAGTTATATTGTATTGAGTAAGGGTATTAGTAATATTGTATTGAGTCAGGGTATTAGTAATATTGTATTGAGTCAGGGTATTAGTAATATTGTATTGAGTCAGGGTATTAGTTATATTGTATTGAGTCAGGGTATTAGTTATATTGTATTGAGTAAGGGTATCAGTTATATTGTATTGAGTAAGGGTATTAGTAATATTGTATTGAGTCAGGGTATCAGTTATATTGTATTGAGTAAGGGTATCAGTTATATTGTACTGAGTAAGGGTATCAGTTATATTGTATTGAGTCAGGGTATTAGTAATATTGTATTGAGTCAGGGTATTAGTTATATTGTATTGAGTAAGGGTATCAGTTATATTGTATTGAGTAAGGGTATTAGTAATATTGTATTGAGTCAGGGTATCAGTTATATTGTATTGAGTCAGGGTATCAGTTATATTGTATTGAGTCAGGGTATTAGTAATATTGTATTGAGTCAGGGTATCAGTTATATTGTATTGAGTAAGGGTATCAGTTATATTGTATTGAGTCAGGGTATTAGTTATATTGTATTGAGTCAGGGTATTAGTTATATTGTATTGAGTCAGTGTATTAGTTATATTGTATTGAGTAAGGGTATCAGTTATATTGTATTGAGTCAGGGTATTAGTAATATTGTATTGAGTCAGGGTATTAGTAATATTGTATTGAGTCAGGGTATTAGTAATATTGTATTGAGTCAGGGTATTAGTAATATTGTATTGAGTCAGGGTATTAGTTATATTGTATTGAGTAAGGGTATCAGTTATATTGTATTGAGTAAGGGTATCAGTAATATTGTATTGAGTAAGGGTATTAGTTATATTGTATTGAGTAAGGGTATCAGTTATATTGTATTGAGTAAGGGTATCAGTTATATTGTATTGAGTCAGGGTATTAGTAATATTGTATTGAGTCAGGGTATTAGTTATATTGTATTGAGTAAGGGTATCAGTTATATTGTATTGAGTCAGGGTATTAGTAATATTGTATTGAGTCAGGGTATCAGTTATATTGTATTGAGTCAGGGTATCAGTTATATTGTATTGAGTCAGGGTATTAGTTATATTGTATTGAGTAAGGGTATCAGTTATATTGTATTGAGTCAGGGTATCAGTTATATTGTATTGAGTCAGGGTATTAGTAATATTGTATTGAGTCAGTGTAATATTTTCAATTATTTTCCACTGTTTGGCTGACTTTATGTTTGGTTAAAATAACACAACATAACATTATTATATTATTATAGAATAATATTATAACATTAAATATTCTACACGCTCATCAATCTACACAATAAGAATTAAAGATATATTTCATTACAGTAAGATAATACATTTCTCTGCAGATAATCAAAACAAAGATCAGAACCACAGAGAACAGACAATGGAAGTAATAGGAAGTGCAGAAAACCTTGTTGGAAGAGCAAGTTGTTATCTAAAATAGGCACCAAGTAATGAATACAGTCAGTAGAAACAAACACTACAATTAACAGCCACCATGATTACTGTTAGTAGAATACAAACACCACAGTTAACAGCCACACCATAGACAGTAAACAGCCACTGTGGTTGTTAGTAGAATACAAACACCACAGTAAACAGCCACTGTGGTTACTGGCAGTAGAATACAAACTTCACGGTTTACAGCCACCATGATTGGTGTCAGTAGAAATACAAATACCACAGTTAATACCCACTGTGATTACTGCAGTAGAATACAACAGCAGCCACCATGATTGGTTGTAGAAATTGAGCCAAACCCATACTGGCTAGAATACAACTTCAGTTTACAGCCACCTGACACTAAATATTTTATATTGTAAGATGAACTTGCAAGATTCTTATTTTGATTAATATTTTTAGTTTCATAATCTTTGGTGTGATACTGTTTAATTATTTACACCGTGAAGGTTTTGTTTCTGTATTATTATTTGATATGAGATTTAATCTGTTGTTTAAAATTTTATTTTAGACAAGATGATGTATGTTGTATATATAATGTTAGAAATAAGTTGACAGTTCTGTTTCAGAGTTTGATATTAATACATCAACGACATACTTACAACTTAGTAGACATTCCAAATAGTAGTTTGTCTTTAAGAGGAATACTCAGTTTAATATGTGAGTTTCATTTTGTACTTTAGTGATTGCTTCTCATATCAGTTAATTACTAAAACTTTCTAGATACCTTTAAAAACAATTAGATATGAAAAGCTAGTAGATATCTCACATTACACTTAGGTATTAAAACTTAGTACATACCCTTAATTACTGTTAGATATTAAAACATAGTAAAAACTCCAAATGAGTGTTATATATTAAATCTTAGTAGATACCCTTAATTACTGTTAGATATTAATACTTAGTAGATACCCTTAATTACTGTTAGATATTAAAACTTAGTAGATACCCTTAATTACTGTTAGATATTAAAACTTAGTAGAAGCTCTCAGTGAGTGTTAGATATTAAAACACAGTAGAAGCTCTCGGTGTGTGTTAGATATTAAAACTTAGTAGAAGCTCTCAGTGAGTGTAAGATATTAAAATTCAGTAGCAGCTCTCAGTGTGTGTTAGATATTAAAATTTAGCAGAAGCTTTCAGTGTGTGTTAGATATTAAAACTTAGTAGAAGCTCTCAGTATGTGTTAGATATTAAAACTTAGTAGAACCTTTCAGTGTGTGTTACATATTAAAACTTAGTAGAAGCTCTCAGTATGTGTTAGATAATAAAACTCAGTAGAAGCTCTCAGTATGTGTTAGATATTAAAACTTAGTAGAAGTAGTCAGTGTGTGTTAGATATTAAAACTTAGTAGAAGCTCTCAATGTGTGTTAGGTATTAAAACTCAGTAGAAGCTCTCAGTGTGTGTTAGATATTAAAACTTAGTAGAATCTCTCAGTGTGTGTCAGATATTAAAACTTAGTAGAAGTAGTCAGTGTGTGTTAGATATTAAAACTTAGTAGAAGCTCTTAATGTGTGTGCATCCATGAGTGTGACAACACAGTTTTATAACATTGGAAGTATTAAGTGGATCATGCTATTGCTGCTATGAAACATATGGCAATAAATAATTGTGTTTATTTTGTTCTTGAGTATGAAAGTTTTAGAATTTCTGATGCAGAATCTAGAATATGTCAATGTCCTACAAATGAATTTTTGCCCAGAAGTGTGACCTTCACTGCTTTTTCACTGTAATATTATATGAAGTAGAAACAATACACAATAACTTCCAGTGCCTTATTAATATAAGCATACTTAATACTTTCTTATATAATATAAGTATATCAAATCTGTGGTAATAGTTCCTGATCTATTAATATAAACATACATAAGGTATAATAATACTTTCCAGTGTTATCATCCAGACACTTTTAAAAAAACATTTATCTGCATCATTTTGCAGACATCGTACCAAGTGGCAGAAAAGAAGCATTGTAGCTATCTTACTACATAGCATAGGAAATCGAATAGGCAGCAAGAAGTTTTTAAGAAAAAACATATTCAAGAAACATATTAGAGTATTCTTAGTTTTTTGATTATTTGGAAAACACAAGATCTGCATTCACAGTGTTTTCTATATGTAGATATCAGCTGAATTAAGGAATAGTGAAATAAAAATATTGAACGTATTACTTCTCATAATTTTATTTAGAAACAGCACCACATTCTTCATTACAAAATCATATGAACATATCAAGTACATGAAAGAAATAAAAATTACATTCACTGATGCATGTACCTGTATCATAAAAATAGAAAATAACATATGCTGGTACACATAGCTATATAATAAAAGTAATAGAAAATAACGTCCACTGGTACAGGTAGCTACACAATAAACAACAAATAGAAAATAATATCTACTGGTAGATGTAGCTGTACAACAAATAGAAAATAATATATACTGGTATATGTAGCTGTACAACAAATAGAAAATAGCATTCACTGGTAGATGTAGCTGTACAACAAATAGAAAATAGCATCCACTGGTAAATGTAGCTGTAAAACAAATAGATAATAGCATACACTGGTAGATGCAGCTGTAAAACAAATAGATAATAATATCTACTGGTATGTTTAGCTGTATAATAAAAAACAAAATTAAAAAAAAAATTGGAAATAATAAAATACATTTTGCTGGTACATGTATTGACACAGTAAACATGAAATAATAAAATACATTTCAGCTGATACATGTAGTTATAAAACAAATAAGGAAAAAAAGTAACATACACTGGTACATATAGCTCTATAAGAAATAAAAAACACACTGGTACATGTAGCTCTATAAGAAATGAAAAAACATACACTGGTACATGTAGCTCTATAAGAAATTAAAAAAACATACACTGGTACATGTAGCTCTATAAGAAATAAAAACAAAATACACTGGTACATATAGCTCTATAAGAAATAAAAACAACATACACTGGTACATGTAGCTCTATAAGAAATAAAACAAAATACACGGGTACATATAGTTCTATAAGAAATAAAACAAAATACACTGCTACATGTAGCTCTATAAGAAATAAAAAACAACAGACTGATATCATTAACAATATCCTGACATTATACCACTTCAAATCAATAACAATATCCTGACATTATACCACTTCAGGATCAATAACAATATTCTGACATTATACCACTTCAGGATCAATAACAATATTCTGACATTATACCACTTCAATATCAATAACAATATCCTGACATTATACCACTTCAGGATCAATAACAACATCCTGACATTAAACCACTTCAATATCAATAACAATATCCTGACATTATACCACTTCAATATCAATAACAATATCCTGACATTATACCACTTCAATATCAAAAACAATATTCTGACATTATACCACTTCAATATCAATAACAATATTCTGACATTATACCACTTCAATATCAATAACAATATCCTGACATTATACCACTTCAGGATCAATAACAACATCCTGACATTATACCACTTCAATATCAATAACAATATCCTGACATTATACCACTTCAGGATCAATAACAACATCCTGACATTATACCACTTCAGGATCAATAACAACATCCTGACATTATACCACTTCAAGATCAATGACACTATCCTGATATTATACCACTTCAATATCAATAACAGTATCCTGACATTATACCACTTCAAGATCAATAAATAATTTGTTTTTAATATATATCTTTGACTAATTAGCTCGATCTCAAGACAGTTTTTATTCATTGGTGAAAACATGAGGTTACATCTTATGTGACCCCGTAATTTTCGTAATATTGCGAATTGATATGTGAACCTTAATGCTAGGAGAAACTTCTGTGAATTTAATAAAACATGCATTCTCAAAATCAAATATTTCTGTCTACATTTGTTTCTAAATTAGCGAGAGCTATGCCTGAACTTCATGGAGCTCCACGTGTGGTCATTTGGGTCATCTGTCGAGCAATAAACGTGTGAGAAAAAAGTTCATGTTTTTGGTTTAAATCTAATTTCACACAGATTTTACACTGAGTTAGTTTGTCAGTAAATAATTTGACTTAAGTTTAAGTAATGATAATTTCCCACTGTTGTTCTTTTAGTCAGTTCAAGAGGCTTAAGAATTATAGTCAGATTGTTGTGGTTATACATACATTGACATATTAGAGAAATGATTAAGAAATATTCTGTCAGACAGTTTCCATTTTTGTAAACAGGAATAATTTTTCATCTGTATGTTGAGGAACAGTACTGTGTTATACTTTAAACAATTCTTCGTAAACTTGTTGTTATTTGTTTTAAGCACAAAGCTACACAAGGGGTATCCATGCATTGCTCACCACGGGTATGGAAACCAGGATTTTAGCAGTATAAACCCGCAGAAATGCAGCTGTGCCACTGGGGGCTCCTCTTAAATTATTTCAACATCTGTGAATTTTTTTATTGGGTAATTGTATGTTATGTCCTATATTACCTTGTGCATAGAGAATGCTTTATGGCTGCCCACTGTAACAGAAATACTTCCAAAACTTGTGATTCAATTTTCTTATTGATTAACTGCACAGAGAATGGGAGCTGTGAGAACCATTCTGGTGGGCAAGTACTTGATGTCTGGTCTATTGTTCCTGTTTATTGTAGATTCTGCTGATTTTAATACATATTTTCTTAAAGCCAAGCCATCCATCATCAGCATATTGACCAGTTAAGTTCATTTTTTTTACTGTCAATTCCTGATACATACATTTTACTTTTGAGAGGCCAGCAATTATAGGCTAAGTGTGAAGACTTTTGTAAAGACTTGTATAAAACTCAGAAATATAAGTGAGGTATGAAGAAAAGTATCTGTTTTTATAACACCACTATTTATAAATGTATCAATAGTGATAAACTGAAAACTTACTCTGTGTACATGGCATTTATGTCACCATATGCACCTTATAAAGAAGGTATTCAGTACTGTTTATGTATTATAAAATATTTGAAGTATAGTTGTAACATGCTTTGATAGAAGATCATACATTTAATTCTTATATTGACTGATTTAGCCACATCCATCTAACATGCTCATATACATTGTTTGTAATCTTTATTGTTTTGGCTGCCCCATAAATTAATGGGAGTATTACATATAGCACAGTGAATAAGAGTTTATTATTGACACCCTTATATATTATGAGTTTGTTTTATAAATAAATCATTGTTTGTAATTGCATTTGATGATGAGTAATATGATGTCTTTTCCTACAATTTATGACTATTGTATAAATAAATAAAATTAACTTTAGTAAAACTATTCTTATAGCAGGTTTCAAACATAGAAATGCTACAACTAAGTAACTTACTAAGTAATCACATATACAATTTATAATAGACAGGGTAACTTTGTTTCACAATTTATGGAGGAGAAAGAATGGAATAAACTAGTACTTTCTAGGCATGTGATCATTAATGCAGTGGATGTCAATGTTACACGTTGTAGCGTGAATCAGTTTGGTATTGTTAAATAAAATTTGATTGGCTGTATAATAGTTCTGGTTACTTACCATAAAGTAATATCTTTTTTTATGAAAGGGTAGAGTTTTATGGGGTTTTTCCACACTTTATTTGGTCCAATATTTAATAAAACCCATAAAACTACTTTCATTTAAAGAGTGTGGGATTAATCTGTGAACTTGATTGGGCTCATCACGAATGCTTAAGGAAGATGTGTAGCTGCTTATAATCATCTACAAGAACTAATGTAGTGTGTTATAAAGAATAGCATGATTATAAAATGAATCATTTTGACTGATTAAAAAGTACAATAAACAGTAAATGAACTTTATGAATGAACTATGCATGTATTGTTATAAGAAATTGAAAAAGACCATGGAAAATTAAGAATATGAGTTCTGTATGTTAGTTTGAATTTAAGTGCTTTATATGTTGAACATAATGTGGGATGGCATAATAAAATAGTGTGTATATACATGTATTTTTTGTACATTTGTCAGGTTGTTAACCTAGTCCTAGATGATCTGTTAGGGAACAAAGACTTTGCATATGGAATTCTAGATGTGTTGTGGGTAAGTTGAATATGTTTTTGATTATAGATTGAATCCAGATTGTGAAGTTTGTGGTGTAGTACAGTACTTCTTTTCACATGTATAATTATTTTCATTCAGTGCTGCCTTCTGTGTGCAGAAATGTTTGTCATGCCATAATCCTTGAACTTCCATGTGGCTCAACTGTGTCTGGCATGTAAATTGTCATGTAAACTCCCAATAGGAGTGTGACACACCCTCCTGACTTGTGCGACTCCCTTTACAATGAACTTTTACTTCTTATTAGACAGTGATTGAGAGCAGATGTTTTTCAGTTGTTAACTCTTTTCCTTCAAGTGTTCATTCCATTTCTTTTGTGAAGTAATGATTAACTTGATTTGCTACAGTTAATTGTTTCTGTAGTCGTTTGCAGAGATAATTTACCTTTGTTTATTAATTTTGTTTTCTCTTTTTTGAATTCTTCATGGTTTAATATGACTTCTTAAGTTTGTTTTACAATTTCTGAAATTATTATTGTTGCTTTGAGCACCATTACTGTTTTCAGGTCTGAGTGTCTCAACAGAGGGTTTCCTAGTTTTAAACTGTTGGGAGATTGGTTGTTATAAGAGGTGTCTTTTTTCTCCTAACAGTGTTTGTTTTTTTCCTGCAATGCAAAATGCCACACTGGTACGTCCCTTCACACCATCATTTGAGTGTTGGACTGTTGTATGTGTGTGTGGTTGTGGATTTGCTCTTTTGCTTCTTTTAGTAGATTGGTTAGGTATGTGTATAATACTGTTCTACTAACCTTGAGATAAAGATGGTGGGGATCCTCCTCCAATCACAAGTCAGAAGTAGTAATCCTGATGCTGCTTGGGTTTGGACTGGAGTTGATGAGCCACTTGCCTTAGCGACTCAACACATTTTGAGTACATTCCTCACATATCTGATTGTAGATGGTTCTTGTCTAGTCTTTCTTCATGGGGACTGAGATTCCAGTGTATTGTTGTTTGGATTCAAACTCACTTAGTGTTTCTTTCTTTCTCTCCCATTTGATTGTGCTCTTCTCACTTTCCACCCATATATGTGACACCTGTTTCCACACTTTGCATAGTGTATACCTGGTACAGAAGTGGTGTGGTTTCCCATGTGTGTTCCTTGTTGGGATCACACTTATGGTGTCTGTCATATGCTTTTGAAGGATACTTATTTCTATCATTATCACTGGACTCTGCCTATTCTAGTTACACATTTTAGTGGAAGTAATGCATGGGTACAACATTGGGTGTAGAATATACCTGTAACAGAAGTTGTGTGGTCTCCTACATAGGATCTTCTACTTTGATGATCTCCTGTTTTTTGCATGTTCTTCAGAAGCTTGTGATGGATGCTTCTTTTTTTCTTGTACTAATCAAGAAAAATTACTTGTTTAGTGTGAGATTCCAGTTGTATATGTGAGAAGAATATATTGAAAATATATATCCTATAGATACTTGTCACACCTCCTTTATACTGAAAACTGGTGATTACAATTTCTGTCAAAACAGTAGAAATGGAATAGAGGGAGGGTGTGTTGCACTTGTATTAGTAGAGTGCTGTCACTTGATTTACATGTGAGGTGCAGTTGAATCACATTGATTGTGTGGTTTGTGAAAGTTGAAGACTTGTGGCATGCAAAGAATTTTGCATATAGAGGGTAGCACTGAACCATATTGCTATATTTGAGAGAGGAGATAAATACCTATCACAAATATATTTTCATTACAGGAAATGTATAACTTGGAAGAAATAGTTTATTGCAGATTTGTTTACCTAACTCTTTAAAAACCAGTTATGAATTAATGTCACATTACTCAAACCTTCTGAATTTTTCTTGTTGCTTAAATTGAGTACTGTTACATCATAATGTCTCAAATTAATGCAAGTATGTTTGTAAAAGTGAAGTTAGATTGACTTTTGGTTTAAGTCATAATGGACAATTTCTAAAGTGAGTTTCATAGCTTGTAATAACAGATATAGAGAAGAAATAAATTGTCTTATTGAATGGCATTCTGAAGTTATTGAATCTGTCTTGTGGACTTTGATGAAAAGGAGAATTATTTAATCCTTTAGCTACTGGCTCGGTATTATATACGACTTCACCTTCAAATTTGCACATGTTAAGTATTTGAACTATAACTTTTGGTATTGCATGTGTATCTTCACAAAATTTGGTAGACTTTTACTAAATATTACAAGTATTTTGTATACAAAAAAAATCAAACTTTTTAATGAAATATCTTTACTAAAGATTTGCTTGTGAAAATAGGGTGCAAAGTGATTTCATGTTATGACTGAAAAAACTACTTTTCATTGCCAAAATCTCAAATCTTTTTGCATAATCTCTTAAAACCTCCTAAATACATCTCAAACGTGATGTCATTGTGTTTGTTGGCTTACATTCAAAATTTTATTGAACTACTATTTTATGAATTTAGGTCAATAAATTTGGAATCACATTGTAGATTATAATTCAAACTTTAATACTATGTACATACATAAGTTAATTTCTTAAGTTAAAGGTTAAATATTTAAAGAATCTGAATATAGATTTCAGTGAGTTGTGTAGTATTTTGAATGCAGCATTGGTTAAAATCAGATGACTGTGATCCCAAAATACTAAGTCTATAGTTTCATACTAATTAGAAACTCAAATTATTAATATTATCAGGCTAGAATGAAAAATGAGAACCTTATATCTTTTTATTTTGCTGAGATACGACTTGCATACTGAATCAAACCTAGCGGCTTCTTTCACCATATGGTTAGTTATGTACACTTACTTCAAAATGATATGTGAATAACCAATCAAAAGTTTAGAATATCCTCCAGAGTAGTTTACTCAGCTCTTTTAATCTGTAAAAAAGCTGCCACGTTCTTTCAAACCAAAATTTCAAGATAGGTTGTGTCTTTAGTCTGATTGAAATTTCATGTTTTACTAAATCTAAATACATTTTAGGTACTAAGCTTAATAAATTACAGTTAAATTCTATGGTATCAGTTCAGTTATCCTTTATATGCAAAATTTTAAAAGACTTAGAGCAGCAACTGAGTACAAAATTGTAGCAAGAAGAGATAATTGTTTGCTTTACTTCTTTATTTTTTATCATTCAATATTTAAGAAAAATAAGCTCCATAACTTATTTCTAAATAGTAATTAGTTATGAGTATAATGTACAATAATTGAAATGTGACTGTATTATAAAATATTAGTCCACTAAAATGCAGCCAAGACAGGAAAGACTAAAGGTCAGTTTTATATTACTGTCTTTTTGTGTTTTTCATTCTAGCATGAAAAACTTCATTTACATTTATTTCCAAAGTTTTATGATGGTTATGAGGTTGGTCAAATGACAGATCACACATAGTTAGAGTAGAGAAAATAACATAAAACAAAGTCTTGCTGAAAATAAGTGTTTGAAAGTACTTAGGAGGTTTTAGAGATTGTGAAAATAATATCTGAGATTTTTAAACAAATAATAATTTTTTTTAATCATAACATGAAATCAGTTTGCACTCAGATTCACAAAGAATCTTTAATAAAAATTAAAAATCTGATATCTTTATACACAAAATATTTGTAATCTTTACCAAATTTTGTGAAGATACATGCTGCATCAAAAGTTATAGTGCAAATACTTAATGTGTGCAGTTGTATAGATGAACTTGTATATTACACTGAGCCCATAGCAAAATGGTTAACCTGATGTGAATAATAATATTCAGTGGTAAGGTTTCTGCTTTTTAAGTTAGAAGCATGTTTTACACTAAGTAAGTATTAGTGCTATGTAGAGATACACTCTAGATATTTATGTTAGGATATGTATACGTATTCATTTTTTTGTTGTGTGTGGTGGGAAGAAACTTGTTCGGTATGTAACTTTTCATTTGTATGCTTTCTAATATACTGAGATTCCCTTTTTTATTTTCTGCAAAAAAATGTTATGTGAGTGATTTTTAATAGTTACTGTTGATATCTTTCCTTGCATGTGTAGGACCACCAGCCTGTCTACATATAAATAAAGATTAATACTTGATTGTCAAGTAAAATAAAATTAGTAGGAAAAAACTGCATTAAAAACAAACCCAAACAAAAATAAAAAATGCTGCAGTTTATCTTGCTTACACTCAAGTGTTAGTACCTTATTATTATTACATTTTCTTTACTTTGGAGAACAGTCACCTTCCCACAACAGTTTGCAGGTAGTAAAGGATGATACAGATGTGAGACATTATGGGCTTGAGTACTCATATCTTGCTCTCCTAATTTTTATTTATTTTGGTTATTTTATTATTATTTATTTATGTATTTCTTTTTGTGAAACTCACAGTTGAGTTTGAAACTGACAATTCATTTATCCCCATCACAGTGTGGGTCCTACTTCTTCAGTCACCTCTGAAACCTATGATACATTTTATATCCCATGTCTGTACCATAGGGATTCTTCTGATTTGTTCAGTTTTTTATTTTTGTTTATTAGAAAATATATACTTACACACACACACAAACACTGGAATAAAAATATTTTATCAGATGTTTGTCAATGGTTGGTATTAAGTGTTATTAACTATTGTCAGCTGTAATTTCATATCCTATTAAATGAAATCTCAAAAATGAAACATAACCACCTTGTCATATATTTATATTACAGTACTTTTGATAATATAGTATGTATGTAATCCCCCAAAAGAACAGTGAATTAACAATGAGTGTTTTGTGATGAGAAATTCACTTGAATTTCACTTCTCAAAACTCTCTTTTTTTTAACCTAAAGAAGGTTAAGGCTTAAGAAGGTTGAAATGTTGTTCTCTACTTTATTTTAATAAAAGTTTTAATACCCATACCAGCCATCTTAAGATAAATTTTAACAATGAGTGTGCTTATCTAACAGTTTTACTTCTATGGATTTTACATGAACAAAATTTGTTATTTATCATATACATTTATTTTCTCAGGTAGAGATGATGGAGGTTCCTTGATTTATTCTTTGCTGATGTTAGCATTAGAAAACAATTGTCCAGTCCAGCTGCTTAGACAGGTATGTAACTGTGAACATTATAAAAAACCAGCTTTATGAATTGAGTTAATTTATACTTTAGATGGTATTTCTCTGTGTAGCTGTGTGTTGACAGCTAGGCCAAGAGAATTCTTCTTGATCAGTATTTAACTCATTAATGTTATTGTACAAATTGTAGATTTTTTATGGACAAAATATTGAACAGTGGTAGATGAAAACAAATTATTTGCAGTATTTTAAGGTTGTTTTGTGTGCAAAATAAATAAGAAATTAGGTATGAAATTTAAAATATGAACATGGTCACTTTTGATTAAAAGGATTTTTATTTTAAATTTAAATAGTCAAAGTAAACCATATATTGTCATAATTTATATTTCATTTTTAATTCTATACTGAATTTTAGGATTTTGATCTTTTGAATAAAATTTTAAATATTTTGCTACTAAGAAGAGGACTAAACTATATATTGTCATAATTTATATTTCATTTTTAATTATGTACTGAATTTTAGGATTTTGATCTTTTGAATAAAAATTTTAAATATTTTGCTACTAAGAAGAGGACTAAACTATATACTATCATAATTTATATTTCATTTTTAATTATATACTGAATTTTACGATTTTGATATTTTGAATAAAATTTTAAATATTTTACTACTAAGAAGAGAATTAGACTATATACTATCATAATTTATATTTCATTTTTAATTATATACTGAATTTCATGATTTTGATATCTGAATAAAAATTTTAAATAATTTGCTACTAAGAAGAGAATTAATTTTATTTAAACATAATAAAATGGTGACAATGGTATTACTCTTTCTTATTCTAAGTAACTCCTATATTTGAAATATGCTTAATATAAATTAATTTAGTACATAAAGACAACATTATATTTTGTTTTTAAACTTTTGTACCAAAATAAACATTTTCATTCTGAAATATATAAAATAAAAATAACGTTTTCTTCAGGTATTACACCTAATTCATCACAATATTAAATATAAATGTAAAGCCTATTTGATTTACTAATTGTCATTGAGTTATAGAAAATCCTATATGAATATAGCTTCTCTTTAGTTAGTAAAATACAAATCAAAATACTACATATAAGTTCATCATTTAATTAAAATTGTTTGAAAAGTGTAATTTTACTAATTCCTCCTTTTTGTATATTCTGGTTTGTAATCATTTTATTGTTCACTTTTGGATTGTATATTTTTTCTACATTGTTTATGTTCTCTTGTTTTCATTTAACACCAAGGATCAAACTTATGAGCAATGCATTTATGGAAAATACATTCTTTATGCACATAAATTAATAATAGTAACATGAAATGAATGTTCTTATTTTATGAAATTTACATGCAAGAATGCTCATAGAACATACTGAATAATAATAACAAAGAATGTGGTAATTAAATTATGATAAAAAGAGTCATGCATAACTCTGATTTTTGTAAGTCCTGTTTATAACTGTTTGAAATGTGCACAACAGATATCATGAATTAATGTTATAACAGGATTATTTCCACACATTCTTGGAAGGTTGGTGACATTGGAGTCAGTTATTGTTGTAACTAGAGAAAGGGGTTTGGTGAGAAATACAAATTTTACTAATTGTAATAATAGTAAGGGTAGATCTTAAAAACAGCTTAACTTCTGTACCAACAGATGTTTTGAAATATTAATAGTAAAATATTTATTTCATCCTCAAAATTTAAACCAGACAGAGTGATGCTTCTAGAACTTAAGAACATTTGTGTGATGAACAGTTCATATTGTTTCTGTAATTAGTGTATATATTTTGAAGACAATCATAAAAACCTGTTGGTTTAATTGATTCTCAGGTTTTTAAGGCAAAACTGAAATTCAGAGTTATCAATCAAGTTAAAAACTTATTTCAATAAAACAACTTCTGTGTCATATTCTTATTGGAAAGTTCAAAGTTGAGCCATAGCACTGCCAATGGTGATCTAGTTTGTGTTAATAATCTTTGTTTGTGTAATATTATACAACAAGTTTTTTATAGTTGTTGAAATAACTTTTCATGTAATCAGTTTAAGTGCAAGGTATTTATAATTTTGTTCATAAACTTGTGGGGCATCAGAAAGAAAAATTGTTGTTTAGAATGCTCTTTTACCAGGTTAATAATGACTACATCATGTTGTTGTTCCTTCCAATTTAAAAGTTGATAAGTTAAAAAAATTTCAAGCATAAATTACAAGTAGTCAAATTATAATCTTAACTGTGTGTGTTTATGGATTTTGACATTTGGGTCAGTTTTGAGTTGTTCAGATTAAAATAATATTGAAACATCCAATACTTTAGTATCAAATAAATAAATTTTGCTTTTACTCAGGTGCTCTGATTTGTATAATTTGTTATTAAATTTTTTTTAATTTGGATATAATTTTTACTACAGACTATGGTGTGTGCAAATCAGATCAAAACAGGCTTTATCTGCATTCTTTGACATTGGCAAGGAAACCTCGAGTATAATGTAAGAATTCTTTTTTGTAGTAGTATTAAAATTAGTGTTGATATGCAAGGTAGATTTTTAATTACTATACACAGGTATTTTATTGCAAATTCAATGTAGCTATTAGATGTTGCTTGTAGTATTACATCTCAGATTTTAAAGAAGTATTATTACTGTAAGTAATTACTTCGCAACAACTCGTTCCATAACTCAATGATCCTGTTAGAAAAATGTAATTACCTTAAATGTAATTCATTTGGTCCATTCCAAGACCTAATCTGTTGTCCTTTTAAGTTATCATCAGAGTATAGCTCAACAAAATAAGATGAAAGATCTTACCCTGCCCCTATAAAGTAATCCTTCCATCCCTGGAATAATCCTAGTTGAACACATTTCATTAAGTCGGTATCTTGGATAACAAGACCAAAATTGTTCACTTGGAATGCCAAGTGAAACTTAACATAAGGAGGTATCCCTTTAAATCGTTTAATTGTGATGCTTTAAAATACATCATAAATTATATTCGCTATATTTATAGCAAAAAAAGAAGTACTTTTGAATGGCTTGTGTGAATTGTTTTCTACCATGTAAAGACCTTTTTCTTTATTCATGCTTTGAGCTAGTTTCCATCTTTATTGAATGTGTGATCTAACTTAAGTCAAATGAATTATCCTGTACTTACTGTATTTAAATATCATTTAACAAACATTTGTTCAACTTACCATTTTACTTAGTTCATTCTGTAATACCTCAGAATCTTCAATACAGTTAGATGTACCCAAAGATTAATTTCACCAACAAATTAAGATAAATTGCTAATTATACACTTAAAAGATAACTCAAGCATTAATCCCTGAAGTACTTCTAGAACCTAAAACAGCACCAGTTGGTATAGAAAATCTGAACCACTTCAATAAATTTTCTCTCTGTTACATTCTATATGATTCCATTAAATGTGTAAAATTAAAATCTTCCATGATTATTGAATCAGTTTTCTTATCAGTAACAATTTTGATCTCATCATATAATATACCATATGTATTCAACATCGTGACCAGTGTTTTATATTTTCAATCCTAACAGGTTACAGTTCATGTCAGAAAAACACATTCATTCCTTTTAGTAATTGTCCCTATTACAACATCACATCCTAATGTAGCTGGCTGCCCATACTGCCTCTCAATTTGGCACTTGGATGTTAAGAGTTAAGATGTGTGCAATTTTTTTTGTTTTTTTATTGCTTGCATGAAACTTTTCAACATCAATTTTTATTTGATACTGAATGATAAGAGTTATCAATTTAGGCAGGGAACTGTGAAGCCACACATGCGTATGTGGCTGCTCATTCCAGTGTATTGTTGTTAGGCCCAGTAAATCATTAACTTATTCGTTTTTCAAATAGATCTGTTTGTTGTAGGTCTGTTATTAGTGGTTTTGAGTAGACATTTTCGGTGTGTTCACTCACTGATGATATACATACATATATATCATAAAAAAATAATAATTTTTTTTCTACATTGTATCAAATAAATCAACCTGTATCACGAACCTGTGTTTAGGCCTAATATATGTCTGATGGTTTGTAAAAGGAACTCAATAGGCCTTTTCTTAAAATAGTCTTTGTCTGATTATTTTGGTACAGTTTAATAAAACACACTGCAGCAATCACCCCTTGTCAGCAGCTAGTTCAACCTTATCTTGAGAAAATGCAATCAGACAAGCCCATGACTCTTCTTCTGGGTGGTGATGTCCAAACCATGATGAAAACTGTGCTCGTGTATCTTAGGATGGCTGGTTCGGGTGTTAAAACTTTTATTAAAATAAAGTAGAGAACAACATTTAAACCTTCTTAGGTCATGTTAATAAATGTTTTAATATCCACAAAGGCTGCCTTGAGATACATTTTTACTTCAAGTAAGTTTCTTGTCATCACAAAAAACTGCTCAATCTTGTTGTGAAACCAGATATATAGAAAACATTGAATACAAAGCTCAAATTGGATTGATATAAATTGCAGGAAGATGATCTCTTGGCTTATAATAAAATCGGCATTAGGTTTTCTTCAACAAGGCTTCTTTCTTAACTAGAACTAAGTGACAAGCACAAAAATGGTGTTCAGAATACAGTATAGAACAGAATTACTAGCAATGGCCAAGACGTTGTTGAAAAAGTGCTAATTATAATAAACTGTAGTAAGAAACAATATCTGCTTTTTCCCAGCAAGTCTTGCTGTTGTAAAGTGTTACATTTAAAGGAAATTGAATAGGATTCTCAACTCCTTTGTTGAGTTAGTTAAAATAAACACTGATGAAATCACAGAAGAGTTTACTCAGTTTCTTCACAATTAGTTCATGGCTAATTTCAGTACATTTAGTGATTTCAACTCGGAGAATAAAAGAGCAGATGCATTTTGGAAAAGCACTTTTATAAAGTATCCAAATTTGTAGAGTGTGATGGAAGATTTTTCTGTCTTGTCATATGGACAAACTAGTTTGGAGACTGGAATCTCAGTGAACTCCAAGGTGAGAATGTCCTAAGCAAAAGGATACACACACAACACAAAACTAGTTTATGATGCTAATAAGCATGCTGTAAGTCTAGATCATTCTGCAAATTATTATATTTGTGAAAGGGGTGAGAAAAGCATTTGGAAACAGAAAAGTTTGGTAGAAAAGTGAGAAAACCTAGATTAACTGAAAAAAGAGAAAAACGATTGTACTTTGACATACAAACCCAAGAAGTCTCAAGTGATGAAAATGTGAAACCTGCAGCAGTAGAGATGAAACTGAATCTATTCTGAAAGGTCATTAAGAGAAAACCATGATTGGATCAAGTCAAAGAAGAAATGGAAATGTGACACAGACTGGGACATTGATCTTTTTGTGCATAGAATATTTATGTCAGTGAAAATTATTCCACACATTTGTGAAATTGAAAACATGGCTTGGATAGTTGACGTTTTATTGATACACATATAATATATTTTATTAAATAATTAGAAATACACCAAAATAGTTTCTGAATACTGTCTTTATTTATTTTGCAAATTAAGCTCTTAACATTAATACTGTGTACTCATTTGTCAATTTAAAGCACAATTATAATCATATTGTTAAAATGGTAGCTTTCCTGGCCCTTGAAACCCAAAAGAAAGTCTTTATAAAGTTCTGGAATTTGTTCTGCCAAGTTTTATCCATTGACTTTATCTCATCATTCTTTATCCTCTGTTGTTTCCATTCTTATCCCTCCTATTCTTTCTTATATTTGTCTAAGGCAATGTCAAACCTTTTGGGCAAAGTTACTGTCAAAAGGATTTATCACCCTCTCCAAGATTTATTTTCATCTGTTTCTCACATCCCGAAGCACTGGGGGATTTGGTCATCATTCTGTCCTATGTTTCTAGACCTTCCTGAGTTTATAGTGATGAGTTTTCTCACTTTTCAATGTTCTTTTTTGTTTGAAACTTTGGATGACCAAGATTGATGTTTCTTCATATTCCCATTTTTGCAGCATCCATATTTTTTGTTAGTTGAGTTAAGAAAGTTGAAAATGACAGCAGGTAGAGTTACTAGTTTTGTCACAAATATAAATGGGAAGTAATTATAAACATCTGAAAATAAGTTGTCTAATAAAAAATTTATAATTACTGTTATAAGGTAAAACCTGTCAAGTAATATAGAATTGAAAATAAAGACAGCTGTATGTTTCACATGTATTTGCAAAAAAAAACCCAAAAAACTTGTCTTTGCTTTTGTCAATTCTGTAATTATGGAGTTTCTCCAAACATTAATAGTTTCAGTTCTTAATCATATATTAAGTGATATGTTACTTCTTTACACATGTATACAAAATTTGACTTGCCATAGATTTTTGTATTAGCTATGGAAACATTTATTTAGTTATAGGCAGGTTATTAATTAACTATTGTGTTTTCTTTCTTTGAACATAGGGTGTATTCATTCATCTGTAAATCTGTTACTTTTGGTGGTTACAAGGTGTGTATAAATTTGATATATAATGTTTAGTAATTATTTGTATACTCTAGTTCTTACTAACAGATAAATAATTGTTTGCATTTATAATATTTAATATTTGTAATGAAAGAGGGGTATATATACTTTCACACTAACAACAAACTAATTTGCTATAAAAATTACATCAAGGTGCAGGAACATAAATTTAGCCAAACCAGTTTATCAAATGTAAAGTGTGTAAGACAGAAAACATGTGAGCAGTGATACATCTGAATTTCAGTTTGTATTGAACAAACAACTGTGGGTAGTTTACTACAAGACTGTTACAAGTGTATATTTGGTGCATTAACATGTCTTAAGAAGCTCTGTTATGTTTTAAATAAAAATATAATTTCAAAGTTCTTGCTTACTGCCTTAAGGAAGTTTAACTGTTTTATTATAATTGCACAAAGTTGTTTTTTATAAAGATTTCAGTTTTTGTCATAAGCATTTGATAGCATGACAAGTGGTGAATATCAGTAACGTAGATATAATATACTTTAAACTTGATGTTATTTCTCGAAACTTTGTAATAGAAAAAAATAGTTGAAAATCATTTGTTTTTTCTTTAATTCATTCATAAAATCTAAATTGAAAATTGAAAAATGTAATATAAGAAAGAAAGAAACATATCAGGAATTTAAAATTTACTGAAAATACTATATCTTTCTTTTCTCAAAATTAATTTTTGTCAACTCTTAGTTTAGTTCAGCAACACTTTCACAATTAGCCTTTTTTTCTCTGTTCAGAAGTCTGAAACAATATATGATACTAGGATGTATTTTATTAGAATAAGATATTTATGTTTGTTTATATACTAAGAAATAAAATTTTGATCACTCTAAAATATTATTAGAAATAAAAATGAATCATGAAGCAAGGTGCTTAAGTTTAACTCTTTCAATCTGGCTATTGTTTACTATGGATGATGGAAGAGTTTGTTATACCAGTTACTATGGCATGAAAACTTAGCCAATAATCTATATCTTAATACTATGTAAGTTTTAAGTTCTAATTCTGTAAGGAAATATGTTTTGAAATATCCTGAATTCCCTAGTGTTACACAGTAACATATTTTCTTTTTATGTAAAAGTCTATGGTTGGTCTTGCTTAGTGGTTTGTGTAACACCAGTTAATGGCAGTTACAAAACAATGTTTCTCCAGACTTTGGGAACATAGTTGCACTCTAAGAATCATGGTCTCTACTTGGTCTTATATCAATAGACCATTATTAGATACTGTGTATTAGCTGTTTTCTGTCATGTAAAAGTTAGGGACAGATAGTTTAGATAACCTCTGTTTAGCTTTCAAAAATATATAAAATAAAAATAAAATGAATAAGCAATGTCTATTAAAACCCTTTTTACAACTTTTAGTTAAAAGGTAGGAAACCAGTTGAGTCTTAATAAAAGTTGTTTTTTCAGATTTTTAAAAAAAATGTCACCATTCTAGCTACTTGAGTTTTAGAGATCATAGTCATTAATAAATGTATATGTATATATCTTGTTGTACATAGTTAATTCTCTTGACTCAGTTGCAGTATTCATGCTGACATGTAGTTTACAGATTTAATACCATTCTTATCATGTTGGCCAGTTGTTAATGAATTCACTAGTTACATCCTGTTATCACAAAATCTGCTCCATACCTTTGCTTTGTAGGTTTATTACAAGAGTATCAGTTGAAAAGAATAACCTGAAACTTTGCTGTTGACCAGCTGCTTTCCCTCTTTATCTGTCAGTTTCAAAATTAGGGACATATATATTGCTGTGCTTGAAAATGTTTAAGACTGGAACAACAATTTTTAATCTCCTCATCAAGACTTGAATTCTAAGTTTGATCTCAGTATTTTGCAAATGTTAAATGCTTTTCTGACTTTTGTCCTATAGGTAATATAGTTTAATTTTTTTTTGTTGGAACAAATGTTAAACAGCTTTTATTAAATTCAGGTACTCCAATTTATAAATTGTACTCCCTTTCCAGGCCAATTCAATTGAACAAAATTAAAATAAGGTAGCTGCTATAGGATTTTAAAATCATACCCCTTAACTGTATGTAAGAAAAATTAATTGTTAGTTTTACATACAAATGTTATCAGTGTGTGTTGTTATTACCTGTTGTAACGTTTGTTATCAGTCACCTGCCAACATTTGTTATTAGTCACCTGTTGTAACGTTTGTTATTAGTCACTGTTGTATCGTTTATTATTAGTTACCTGCTGTAACTAGATAATTTTAAAAATACTATTATGCTGTGTAAATACTATTTATGTATTAATAATATTGAATAATTTTATAGTTGTTTCTGTTACAACTATCAGACAAAAAGAGCTTACCACAAGTTTTGGAGAATCACTCATCTTCTGTGTAAAGACAATGTGATATTAACTACAATATTAATGATATTTTGGTTAATTGTTTTCTGGGAAGGTCGTAGGCTCACAAGTAATATGATGGATAAATAGTTTAGAAAAATGTATTAAAAGGGTACATGTGGTTCATGGACACTTAGTAATTAGAGGATTAAAAATTATCATTTTTTCTTAAATTATCCTTTCATTTATTTCACCTCATGGATAGGCCATTTGGCATAGTTTGTATTAAGATATGACAAACAGTGCAACAATATGATAATTCTGAGCTTCTTTAATATATCTTCACAATGCCTGGCAAAATTGTTAAAGATTACAAATAATTTGTAAAACCAAAAATAATATTATTTTAATTAAAGGTTCTTTATTTTGTATTCTAGTTATTTGCACTCAGATTTTGAATATTTTGAGTGTTATCATCAACATATTGTGCAATGAAATATTTAAAATTAAAAGTAGAAAAAAATATACATGCATTTTAACTTTTCATCAAAGTTGATGTTATATTCTTAATAGTAAGTTTTTACTTGTCACAAAATTTAATATTTTTATGTTTTAGAATCCAAAGAAATTTATTTCTCTTTCCTTCCAGTGTCTCCTAAGTAGCTTGAACAAAGACTGTGTAAGCAGAACAATTAATCTAGCTCTCTGTACTTGCTATATCTAACTCACAGCTAGAAAATCTAACAGTTAAAACTTTGTGAAATGTTCATCAAACTGAATTTTAAGATTTTCCCTTAAGGGTTGTTTTTAAATAAAGAAATTAAAACATAGATAATATAAAACTTTGGACTAGAATGTAAACTGTGATACTAACTTCATTGATAATAAGATTGTTTTATTAATTTTGAATGTTAGAACATATGTTCCAGTATGGGTGCCTGTAATTATGGTTAATGTGTTTTATATATTTATATTTAAGATACAAATTGTAAAACTTTGTGCTTCTGTTATGTAACAAAGAGAGGTTTGCTTGAGGCAGAAGATGTGATTTCATGACAGGTTAAGTCAGCTAAGTTTTAATATGCAGACACTAGTCTTTGTTAAGATAACATTAAATTTGTCAATAAAACCCTTAAAATGTTCAAGAACATATGCAGTAAAATTAATGCTTCACATTTACACCTATCAGCTTATGTTTTCATATGTGGTATAATTTGCTTTTAGGTGTATATATATGCTAAATTTACACACACTACTATTTATATTTATAAGCAACATTATTTTTTAATAGGTTCAAAACCATAACGATTCAGATCTGTGGGTTGATTTTAACCTGATGGTCAGAGTTTATCAATAGTAGACCTTAATTGGATGAAGATGTGAGTTTTTGTGTAAAGTATTAATTTTTTTAGTGTGAATTTCTTTAGTTTAATATAACAATCATGCAGTTTTACTAAGTGCATTATAAGTGTAAATGTGTGAATTCCTTTGTTATAAATATCTATTGGATCTATGAATTTAATTTTGAATAAAAATCACACCAGCCAACTTGTTTTATTTTCACTTCTAAAGTCTAAAAGGCTTTTGGTGTACTTATTACAAACTGCTTGGACATTCTGAGTTTAATTTCCTCTCAAGTGATTCAACAAACATTTGGAAAAGGGAAAACAAATATTGAGAGTTTTTCATGTATACTTGTCACCCTATGATCTATTGAAGACTGCACTTGTTTTAATAAGTTCTAAATTGTTCAAGCATTTTTGTAGGTTTGTTCACTCATGTAGTTTTGTCAATGAATGCTTATTCTCAGTTATACAATGAGAATAACAACTACCCCATATTTTTGAAAAGTTTAAATAAAAAACTCAACCCAGATTATGGAGCTTTTATTAAAGAAAGCCTCTAAAAACATCAACCCTTCATATTTAACCATTAACAGTTTCTTGTTGTTTTATTTGGTTGCTATTATTATTTTAAAAGATGCAATATTTGTACTTATCTTTGATCCTCTTTTATAATATCTTCTCTTAAAAAATATTGAATCAGGTGTATGTATTATAT
>NW_027467782.1:38188941-38263693 GCF_004210375.1 Tachypleus tridentatus
ACTTTTAAAGTTCTCGTCCATTGTCAGATAAAGTGATTTCAATCGCATGTTAGAAGTATGTACTATTAAAGCTATAATTTTAAAAAGCCATACTTCATACATGTAAGCTGAATTATGAATGTATGTATTTTGAAATACCAATGTCTTCTGAAAGTAAGTTCATAAGATTTTCTAGTTATCATTACATTACCTTAATTTAAACTACTGTTTTAACAGGTTTTCTTTTATTTTTACATTCCAAATACGATTTTCTTTGTTTTATAAATTCACGCTTTTACGTGAATAACAGAAGCGTAATGCTTCATTTTTTTGTAAAATTACAACGATAAGAGTGTAAGCACCAACATTTTGAGCAACAAAATTTGTGTTTGTTAGAACTACAGTTTCGTTCCCTGAGAGCTAATGGACAGAAAAAGACTCGTTAGGTTAGAAACGTGGAAGTTCGATCACATTTGGAAGAAGCCATCAGTGGCAAATGGTGTTGGCTTGAGAGAAGTGATACATGGTCAGTCGAAGTATTAAGTAATGTGGAACAAAAGATTGTGCATTTCATTCTGTAATGAAGTCTGTTCTGTATAACTGAAGAACAAAGTTGCTTTATGAAACTTCATATTATGTAAAACTAGAATTCAGTAAGTTTTTATTGCCAATATTACTTGGCTTGTATAAGTTTTATAGTTGCAATAAATACTAGAACGAATTTGGTTTGGGGGTTATCAAATTACAGTTTTGCCATTTAAATAGTTTTGCTTTGAAAACACTGTAGACCAGTAACTCCTGTGATTTTTCAGATGATGGCCGCGTAAGTCAGGCTGAAAATGTGTTTCTTGATGAATACATTATTCCTTAAATAGAGTTTTCTTTAGTATGCAATGTTTAATAATACAGTCCACGAATCAAGTTTTAGAGGACCTGATGTGGTTCCAGTATTGTGGGTCATTGTGGTGCGTGAAGAAAATTTTGAGATAAATATTTAAATATCACATAGTAAGAAATAAACGATAACTATTGTTAAGAGAGTTTTAAGGCTTTGGTAACAGTCATTAAAGTGTGTCACTTACAAATAGCAATAATAACCAGAAACCTTAACTATAGTTATGAAAGTAACCTCGCGTCATAAATGGTAAGGGTACTTAGTATATTTGTGATAGTGATAGTTTCAAGTGTTTTCGTACTTTGTCGCATGTTTAGTCTGATTCAAGATATTTTAAAAGTTCTGATCAACACTACATGTATGGGGATAAATAAAACCTCAAGGTTATCTCACATAAAAGTATTAAATATCCTGTTATTTAAAAACGTCCATGTTTATTACAATAATAGGAAATTAAATCTATAATAAAAGATTGATACTACAGTGTTTCGCTAACGTGTTTTGAAAGTCAAAGTAATGAAATAAAAAAGGTGTAATTCACGTTTCGAACTCTAGATAATTTACAGTTTGTATGTACTTCACGTTCCAAACTCTAGATAATTTACAGTTTGTATGTACTTCACGTTTCGAACTCTAGATAATTTACAGTTATTCATAGTTAAATTTGTTGCAGTTTTCTTTTAGTTTCAGTTTTATGAAACTGTATAATTTTTTTTTTTCATTTTTCCATGAACAATAACAACATTTGTATTTTTTTCTCAACATCCAGCTGTCACCACTATTGAGGATTTTGTAGATACAACTATTGTCTTCAAGAAAGACAACAATGAACTGGGGATTAGTGTCACCGGGGGAAATGACACCTATTTGGTAAGATATTAAAAACTGATGACCAATTCTTAGGTCGGGTTAAGTTTGTAAGTCTACTGTAAGTGACGTCACCAAATGTCTACAATAACGAGACATTTATAACTGTAGTAGTCTGCTTCAGAAGAACAATCTATAAAATAACATTGTTTACTTACTTTAAGCATAGAGATTCACAATGGTCCATCCTCATTGTATTTCCACAGGAGTGAACCCTGAAATTTAGCATTTTTAAGCCCTTATATTTACTGTTCAGCTGCTGGCAGTATTATATTTATTAACGAAATTTAAATTAGTCTGAGATTTCTCATGGAGACTTCATTCTTAACTCTTTAAGAAACCCACACTGAGGAGATTGAAACTTAATAAATTTGAACCAAATTAGGGTAATTCTTTAGATATCAGTAACAATACTTGTCACTTCTGTATATTTAAGAGTAAAATGTTTTGCTTGAAACTTTATGAAACACAGTTTGCGAACTACATTTTGTCTCGTATTTTCATGCAAGGTTACAAAAAGGGTTACCTACGTATAGCACTCTTTAATTTTTGACCTGATAGACAGGAGAGAAAGCAACACTCGCCACCAAATCTTAGGCTACTGTAATTTTGTTTGACAAAATATTTGGATTGGACCGACACTTGTATAGTGCACTCATGGGCGTAAAGTGTGAACATGTTTGTTTGTACGGTGAATCATTAACCATGAGGTTCACAGTCCGTATAATCCAGCTACATGGTTACACTCAGCCTCAAACCCCAGATTTGTAAACAATACATACACTTCGTAAAGATTAGGAAATATCCGTATGCGAGTAAAGAACTCCACTAAACTCCTGTAGGGATTTAAGGAAATATCTGTATACCAGTAAAGAACTCCACTAAACTAGTACTATCCTGTAGAGATTTAAGGAAATATCTGTATACCAGTAAAGAACTCCACTAAACTAGTACTATCCTGTAGAGATTTAAGGAAATATCTGTATACCAGTAAAGAACTCCACTAAACTAGTACTGTCCTTTAGAGATTTAAGGAACTATCTGTATACCAGTAAAGAACTCCACTAAACTAGTACTATCCTTTAGAGATTTAAGGAACTATCTGAATACCAGTAAAGAACTCCACTAAACTAGTACTATCCTTTAGAGATTTAAGGAAATATCTGTATACCAGTAAAGAACTCCACTAAACTTGTGCTATCCTGCAGAGATTCTAGTGCTATCCTGTAGAAATTTAATACTGACGAGAATACTTATTTGAATTAAAACAGAACCATTCTGCTGGAAGAGGGTCTAACATTTCAAATATTGTCTCAAATGTAATCAACCCTCGTGCTAGTGAGACAATTAAAAGTAATACTTCTTACTCTGACATTGAAAAGACGTCAAAACTGAAACCTTACGATGTTAGCGCCAGGAAGCGCGTGACGTTAGTAGGAGTTTGTTGACAAAAACTGTGGCTCCTGCCTGTGTTGATTAATTACCACATCAAAAGCTATTGGGAAACAGCAACAAGTCGCTGCTAAAAGTGATTTTATTGACTGTACATCATATTGAAAGTCAGAATACCCCATTTGAAAATAGGCTAAATATAACTTTTCAACACAACTTCTTCTGGTATCTACACCTATGAGATGGTTAAATAAAACTTAAAAGTGAACCATCAACAATGTGTTTGTACTTTTACTTGAGAACTCTATTGATGCAGAAATCCTACAGAAAAACCTATGTCTTGTAGGTTAGTAAAGGCCGCTACGTGACCTAAAGGTAAAGAAACGTTGTACATAAAAACTCTGCTTCATCATTAAATATTACACAGTATTCACTATATTTAACCTCCATTTCATTTGACTATTTCAGTTGTGCCACATTTTCGTTTCCTCAACTTATAATTATATATTCAAGTTCTTTATTCTTGTGTGTTGTAATTATTCTGTTGTAATTACAAATATTGTTTGCTTGTTTTCTATCCCACGTTACTGTTGATGAAATTGTGAGAATTCCCACACATTTAATAAATGTTTCTTGTTTTCACACTTGTGCTTTGTTTTATCATTAAGTTATGTTTTATTTTGATGATTCCCAAACATTTAATAAATGTTTCCTGTTATCTCGTTTGTGCTTTGTTTTATTATTTTGTTTTATTGTGAGGATTCCCAAACATTTAATAAATGTTTCATGTTATCACGTTTGTGCTTTGTTTTATTATTATGTTTTATTGTGAGGATTCCCAAACATTTAATAAATGTTTCCTGTTACCACGTTTGTGCTTTGTTTTATTATTATATCTTATTAATAAATAATATATAATATCTTATACCTTTATAGAAATATCTGTATACCAGTAAAGAACTCCACTAAACTCCTGTAGAGATTTAAGGAACTATCTGTATACCAGTAAAGAACTCCACTAAACTAGTACTATCCTTTAGAGATTTAAGGAACTATCTGTATACCAGTAAAGAACTCCACTAAACTATTACTATCCTTTAGAGATTTAAGGAACTATCTGAATACCAGTAAAGAACTCCACTAAACTAGTACTATCATTTAGAGATTTAAGGAAATATCTGTATACCAGTAAAGAACTCCACTAAACTTGTGCTATCCTGCAGAGATTCTAGTGCTATCCTGTAGAGATTTAATACTGACGAGAATACTTATTTGAATTAAAACAGAACCACTCTGCTGGAAGAGGGTCTAACATTTCAAATATTGTCTCAAATGTAATCAACCCTCGTGCTAGTGAGACAATTAAAAGTAATACTTCTTACTCTGACATTGAAAAGACGTCAAAACTGAAACCTTACGATGTTAGCGCCAGGAAGCGCGTGACGTTAGTAGGAGTTTGTTGACAAAACTGTGGCTCCTGCCTGTGTTGATTAATTACCACATCAAAAGCTATTGGGAAACAGCAACAAGTCGCTGCTAAAAGTGATTTTATTGGCTGTACATCATATTGAAAGTCAGAATACCCCATTTGAAAATAGGCTAAATATAACTTTTCAACACAACTTCTTCTGGTATCTACACTTATGAGATGGTTAAATAAAACTTAAAAGTGAACCATCAACAATGTGTTTGTACTTTCACTTGAGAACTCTATTGATGCAGAAATCCTACAGAAAAACCTATGTCTTGTAGGTTAGTAAAGGCCACTACGTGACCTAAAGGTAAAGAAACGTTGTACATAAAAACTCTGCTTCATCATTAAATATTACACAGTATTCACTATATTTAACCTCCATTTCATTTGACTATTTCAGTTGTGCCACATTTTCGTTTCCTCAACTTATAATTATATATTCAAGTTCTTTATTCTTGTGTGTTGTAATTATTCTGTTGTAATTACAAATATTGTTTGCTTGTTTTTTATCCCACGTTACTGATGATGAAATTGTGAGAATTCCCACACATTTAATAAATGTTTCTTGTTTTCACACTTGTGCTTTGTTTTATCATTAAGTTATGTTTTATTGTGAGGATTGCCAAACATTTAATAAAGGTTTCCTGTTTTCACACTTGTGCTTTGTTTTATCATTAAGTTATGTTTTATTTTGATGATTCCCAAACATTTAATAAATGTTTCCTGTTATCTCGTTTGTTCTTTGTTTTATTATTTTGTTTTATTGTGAGGATTCCCAAACATTTAATAAATGTTTCATGTTATCACGTTTGTGCTTTGTTTTATTATTATGTTTTATTGTGAGGATTCCCAAACATTTAATAAATGTTTCCTGTTACCACGTTTGTGCTTTGTTTTATTATTATATCTTATTAATAAATAAGATATAATATCTTGTACCTTTATAGAAATATCTGTATACCAGTAAAGAACTCCACTAAACTCCTGTAGAGATTTAAGGAACTATCTGTATACCAGTAAAGAACTCCACTAAACTAGTACTATCCTTTAGAGATTTAAGGAACTATCTGTATACCAGTAAAGAACTCCACTAAACTAGTACTATCCTTTAGAGATTTAAGGAACTATCTGAATACCAGTAAAGAACTCCACTAAACTAGTACTATCATTTAGAGATTTAAGGAAATATCTGTATACCAGTAAAGAACTCCACTAAACTTGTGCTATCCTGCAGAGATTCTAGTGCTATCCTGTAGAAATTTAATACTGACGAGAATACTTATTTGAATTAAAACAGAACCATTCTGCTGGAAGAGGGTCTAACATTTCAAATATTGTCTCAAATGTAATCAACCCTCGTGCTAGTGAGACAATTAAAAGTAATACTTCTTACTCTGACATTGAAAAGACGTCAAAACTGAAACCTTACGATGTTAGCGCCAGGAAGCGCGTGACGTTAGTAGGAGTTTGTTGACAAAAACTGTGGCTCCTGCCTGTGTTGATTAATTACCACATCAAAGCTATTGGGAAACAGCAACAAGTCGCTGCTAAAAGTGATTTTATTGACTGTACATCATATTGAAAGTCAGAATACCCCATTTGAAAATAGGCTAAATATAACTTTTCAACACAACTTCTTCTGGTATCTACACTTATGAGATGGTTAAATAAAACTTAAAAGTGAACCATCAACAATGTGTTTGTACTTTTACTTGAGAACTCTATTGATGCAGAAATCCTACAGAAAACCTATGTCTTGTAGGTTAGTAAAGGCCGCTACGTGACCTAAAGGTAAAGAAACGTTGTACATAAAAACTCTGCTTCATCATTAAATATTACACAGTATTCACTATATTTAACCTCCATTTCATTTGACTATTTCAGTTGTGCCACATTTTCGTTTCCTCAACTTATAATTATATATTCAAGTTCTTTATTCTTGTGTGTTGTAATTATTCTGTTGTAATTACAAATATTGTTTGCTTGTTTTTTATCCCACGTTACTGATGATGAAATTGTGAGAATTCCACACATTTAATAAATGTTTCTTGTTTTCACACTTGTGCTTTGTTTTATCATTAAGTTATGTTTTATTGTGAGGATTGCCAAACATTTAATAAAGGTTTCCTGTTTTCACACTTGTGCTTTGTTTTATCATTAAGTTATGTTTTATTTTGATGATTCCCAAACATTTAATAAATGTTTCCTGTTATCTCGTTTGTTCTTTGTTTTATTATTTTGTTTTATTGTGAGGATTCCCAAACATTTAATAAATGTTTCATGTTATCACGTTTGTGCTTTGTTTTATTATTATGTTTTATTGTGAGGATTCCCAAACATTTAATAAATGTTTCCTGTTACCACGTTTGTGCTTTGTTTTATTATTATATCTTATTAATAAATAAGATATAATATCTTGTACCTTTATAGAAATATCTGTATACCAGTAAAGAACTCCACTAAACTCCTGTAGAGATTTAAGGAACTATCTGTATACCAGTAAAGAACTCCACTAAACTAGTACTATCCTTTAGAGATTTAAGGAACTATCTGTATACCAGTAAAGAACTCCACTAAACTAGTACTATCCTTTAGAGATTTAAGGAACTATCTGAATACCAGTAAAGAACTCCACTAAACTAGTACTATCATTTAGAGATTTAAGGAAATATCTGTATACCAGTAAAGAACTCCACTAAACTTGTGCTATCCTGCAGAGATTCTAGTGCTATCCTGTAGAGATTTAATACTGACGAGAATACTTATTTGAATTAAAACAGAACCACTCTGCTGGAAGAGGGTCTAACATTTCAAATATTGTCTCAAATGTAATCAACCCTCGTGCTAGTGAGACAATTAAAAGTAATACTTCTTACTCTGACATTGAAAAGACGTCAAAACTGAAACCTTACGATGTTAGCGCCAGGAAGCGCGTGACGTTAGTAGGAGTTTGTTGACAAAAACTGTGGCTCCTGCCTGTGTTGATTAATTACCACATCAAAAGCTATTGGGAAACAGCAACAAGTCGCTGCTAAAAGTGATTTTATTGGCTGTACATCATATTGAAAGTCAGAATACCCCATTTGAAAATAGGCTAAATATAACTTTTCAACACAACTTCTTCTGGTATCTACACTTATGAGATGGTTAAATAAAACTTAAAAGTGAACCATCAACAATGTGTTTGTACTTTCACTTGAGAACTCTATTGATGCAGAAATCCTACAGAAAAACCTATGTCTTGTAGGTTAGTAAAGGCCGCTACGTGACCTAAAGGTAAAGAAACGTTGTACATAAAAACTCTGCTTCATCATTAAATATTACACAGTATTCACTATATTTAACCTCCATTTCATTTGACTATTTCAGTTGTGCCACATTTTCGTTTCCTCAACTTATAATTATATATTCAAGTTCTTTATTCTTGTGTGTTGTAATTATTCTGTTGTAATTACAAATATTGTTTGCTTGTTTTCTATCCCACGTTGCTGATGATGAAATTGTGAGAATTCCCACACATTTAATAAATGTTTCTTGTTTTCACACTTGTGCTTTGTTTTATCATTAAGTTATGTTTTATTGTGAGGATTGCCAAACATTTAATAAAGGTTTCCTGTTTTCACACTTGTGCTTTGTTTTATCATTAAGTTATGTTTTATTTTGATGATTCCCAAACATTTAATAAATGTTTCCTGTTACCACGTTTGTGCTTTGTTTTATTATTATATCTTATTGTGAGGACTCCCAAACATTTAACAAATGTTTCCTGTTATGACGTTTGTGTTTTCTTTTATCATTAAATTATGTTTTATTGTGAGGATTCCCAAACATTTAATAAATGTTTCCTGTTACCACGTTTGTGCTTTGTTTTATTATTCAATTTTATTGTGAGGATTCCCAAACATTTAATAAATGTTTCATGTTATCACGTTTGTGCTTTGTTTTATTATTATGTTTTATTGTGAGGATTCCCAAACATTTAATAAATGTTTCCTGTTATGACGTTTGTGTTTTCTTTTATCATTAAATTATGTTTTATTTTGAGGATTCCCAAACATTTAATAAATGTTTCCTATTATCACGTTTGTGTTTTGTTTTATCATTAACTGTGAAGGTTTATAAATATCAAGTCGGAGTTTGATCGACTCACCACAGTTTGTCGATAGAGTAATCAACAAGAGACAAACAAAAGTACAACATTTAGTTTTCTAAAATTTTCATTCAATTATTAAAAAAGTGAAGCATACTTTGTTTGAAAACAATGACGACCATTAATATGTCAAAGGAAAATTATTTTTATTCTTCAAAAGAATCAAGGAATTTGTGTTTACGTTTCGAGTTCTATTTGATGTGGTCGTTTTCGAAATGCCAGTAACGTGCAGCAACGTGCAAATGATTTTTTTCAAAGTATTGATGGCACGAGCGACTCTTTAGAGACAACATGAATCAAATGAACAACGGGGAAATCAAACTCAAATAGATTTAAACTAATTATACGATTGTCTCTCAGTTTAACACTTCGCAAAACACAAATTTACATAAGTTTTGTGAAACATTTCATCAAAGAAACAGGTGAAGGGTGATTAGTTAGAATTAAAAGTAAAATGTTAGAGTTTCAAGACGCTGATCTTTGTTGGTGCTTCGAGTTTCAAGACGCTGATCTTTGTTGGTGCTTCGAGTTTCAAGTCGCTGACCTTTGTAAGTGATTAGAGTTTCAAGACGCTGACCTTTCTTGGTGATTAGAGTTTCAAGACGCTGACCCTTGTTAGTGATTAGAGTTTCAAGTCGCTGTCCTATGTTGGTGATTAGAGTTTCAAGACGCTGACCTTTGTTGGTGATTAAAGTTTCAATACGCTCACCTTTGTTAGTGATTAGAGTTTCAAGACGCTGACCTTTGTTGGTGATTAGAGTTTGAAGACATTGACCTTTGTTGGTGATTAGGGTTTCAAGACGCTGATCTTTGTTGGTGATTAGAGTATCAAAACGCTGACCTTTGTTGGTGATTAGAGTTTCAAGACACTGACCTTTTTTAGTGATTAGAGTTCTAAGACGCTGACCTTTGTTGGTGATTAGAGTTTCAAGACGCTCACCTTTGTTGGTGATTAGAGTTTCAAGACGTTGATCTTTGTTGGTGATTAGAGTTTCAAGACGTTGATCTTTGTTGGTGATTAGAGTTTCAAGTCGCTGTCCTATGTTGGTGATTAGAGTTTCAAGACGTTGATCTTTGTTGGTGATTAGAGTTTCAATACGCTCACCTTTGTTAGTGATTAGAGTTTCAAGACGCTGACCTTTGTTGGTGATTAGAGTTTGAAGACATTGACCTTTGTTTGTGATTAGAGTTTCAAGACGCTGCCCTTTGTTGATACTTATAGTTTCAAGACGCTGACCTTTGTTGGTGATTAGAGTTTCAAGACACTGACCTTTGTTGGTGATTAGAGTTCTAAGACGCTGACCTTTGTTGGTGATTAGAGTTTCAAGACGCTCACCTTTGTTGGTGATTAGAGTTTCAAGACGTTGATCTTTGTTGGTGATTAGAGTTTCAATACGCTCACCTTTGTTAGTGATTAGAGTTTCAAGACGCTGACCTTTGTTGGTGATTAGAGTTTCAAGATATTGACCTTTGTTGGTGATTAGAGTTTCAAGACATTGACCTTTGTTGGTGATTAGAGTTTCATGACGCTGACCTTTGTTGGTGATTAGTGTTTGAAGACATTGACCTTTGTTGGTGATTAGAGTTTCAAGACGCTGACCTTTGTTGGTGATTAGAGTTTCCATACGCTGTCCTTTGTTTATGCTTAGAGTTTCAAGACGCTGACCTTTGTTGGTGATTAGAGTTTCAAGACGCTGACCTGTGTTTATGCTTAGAGTTTCAAGACGCTGACCTTTGTTGGTGATTAGAGTTTTAAGACGCTGACACTTGTTGGTGTGTAACATGACAATAGGAATGATAAAATCCTGTTTAGAATGAAATTGATTCTTTACCGGTTTTATTTCGAACGTAGGTTGTTTGGTGACGATTAGTGAGAAGGAAGACATCTTCATACTTCTCGACGGAACTGTTCGTGACCAGAAGCAAGCTACCTAATAATAAAAATCAGAACGAGAAAGAAATTTGATATTTAAAGATACTAGTCTCCGTGACAGGCTGATAAAAGATACTTAACGTTCCTAGTCAATATCAGAAAACTATCATAATTAGAATGCATTAGTTGGGAACAATTACTGTTAACGACATTTTTGGCCGTAATTCCAATAATATCTATTCGTTCTGGGTGAAACATAGTGGTTAGCTTACCAAGATTAGAAATGCGACGATTTCTGGTCGAGTTCCATTGCTGAAAAAAACAACAAATTCCAGTGTAGATAGGTGGTTAGGGCATTCAATTCGTAATCTCAGGGTTACGGGTTTGAATCCCCATCCTACCAAGCGTGCTCGCCCTTTCAGCCGTGGGACGTTGTGATGTTATGGGCAATCTCATTCTTAGTTGATAAAAAACTAGCCCAAAAGTTGGTGATGATGACTAGCTACCTTCCCTTTACTTTTACACTGTTAAATTAAGGACAGCTAGCGCAGATAGCGCTCGTGTAGCTCTGTGTGAAAGTCAAAAACCGTTAACTCTAGGGCTACTCTTTTACCAACGAACAGTGAGATTGACCGTGACATTATAAGGCCTTTACGGTTAAAAAGACGAGCATGTTTGGTGTGGTGGGGCATTCGAACCCGCGACCCTCGGATTACGAGTCGAGCGTACTAACCACCTAGCTATTCCAGGACAGACAATAATATATCACTATATTCGGACATCTTAAGAGATATACATTAGTTCCAAATTCTATGGTAAAACAATGTTGAATATTCTTTAAAATGTACTTTTAAAAATATTTAAACATTGCAGAAAAACAATTAATCCAAATATCTATAAAGAAAAATAGGTTTGGTTCTTATATACAAAACACTAGTACAAGAAAGTGCGTAAATTACTAGTTAAGACTAACGATTTGGCAATTTGTTGTTTTTACGCACATTGCTATGATGACAGAAAAGTGTGCGTAGTTTGTTAAAACCAATAACTGTCAAGATTTTACTGTATGTAAATTATTAGCCACTGGGCTCACACAACCTTAAATCCGCCACTGCACACTTGGCTTATGACAGCTAACGTTAGTTCAGGACATGTTATATATAACTTGTCGGTGTATGACATACTAGGTTTAATGAAAGTGAACGTTATTTGAAGACATCTTATAACTTGTCATGTGTGACACACTAGGCTTGTGACACAAAATTCAAAAAATATGCTATGTAAGTCAATATAAAACCAAAAACTAGAGAATAAATGAATTAGTGAAATGTTTAATACATATAATGATAGATGCAGGGTAAATTATTGGTTATAAAGAATGTCTCATTCAAATATTGGACAAATTAAGATAATACGTGTGATAAAAACTGATAACAGTGTCATAATAGTTGTCACACTGAAATAATAAAATAAGTTTTATTTGTAAATTATAGGACACATAATTAATTTGTAAATTATAGAACACATAATTAAGTCTAGACTAAATTGTTTGATGTAATCACATCTTAAGACACCCCACAATGGGCCTTTGTCCAATTTAATAATTTACCAAATAATACCTTCTGCCTATGAAAGCACCGTCCACTTTTGTAAGACCAATGCAGGTAAATATATTAAAACTGTAAACATAAGTTGAGAACAACTGAAATCTATAAGCAGTTCTACGAAAGTAATAGTTTCCAATCCCATATAAGCTTGGTAATAACATCTACTAATTGATCTCTTGGTTTCAATATCTGTTTCTAGGAGTGCACCTTCTGTTACTAGTTCGTCGCCTAGCAACACGCTCTATGTTGAATAACCCTTAACTATATTATCACATGGCATCTCCTAGCAACGCATTATTTGATACTACTTCCTAACATAATCGTATCTGGTTTGTAGGACAATGAGATCGTTACACGTGTCACTCTCTGGTGGCGGACCATGAAACACTCGCCCTAATTACAACACCACCTACCGTTAACTCTTTCCGTGAAAGAGTAGTAGGATTGACTGTGGCTCTGTAAACCCCATAACTGAAAGGGCAAGCACGTTCAGAAACGCGGTTTCGAAGTCGTGGCCTACAGATTGCGAGTTAGGAGCTCTAATTACCAAACTATGCACGGCCTGTATTAAATAAAAACAAAACTATAGATTTATAATTGAATGGCATAACTAGAATTAATTAAACGTTATATGGCTTATTTTAAATATTAACTCTACGTTATAGATCAGAATTTGTTTTACAAGTAAATTATTCGCTTGGAGAATAAACAGTTTAAGATCTTTAGTGAGAAAGCAGCTTATCAATAGAACTTGTCGTGAGTCTAATACAATAATAATTGTTATTTAATAGCTCACATCTTATCTTATAGGTGGCCATAGTTGTAACAGATGTTCTTCGCTATGGTGCAGCTTTCCAAGATGGCCGTCTAAAGAGGGGAGATGTTTTGTTGGCTGTAAGTCGAATCATTTTATTAGTTTCAAAGTTTATTCCAGCACGATTTAATATGAAAAAAATACAACAACATTTCTTTTGTCTCCTACGGATTTTCTAGGTGAACGACGTGTCACTGCGGGACATCTCCTTCAAAGAGGCTGTGAAACTGTTACGCGAGACAGCATCGCCCGTTCGACTGTTGGTTGTTATAGAAAATCGCTAAACCTTATTTACAACTCACCAGAGTAAGTTATTTAGCAGTCTAAGCTTTTATATAATCTTAGCAACTGTTAATTCAAACTTTTATATGTCTGGTTCCAAAGTCAGGCTTAGCGTTGCCTCCCGCCAACATTACTTTTTAGCCTTTGTCTAGTTCAATACTTTCAGTAATTTTGTTTTATAGGGAGTCGAGGCTAGATAAAATGAGAATTTACACAGAACGTAGTAATACTTTATTATAAGAATTACTACAAGTACTGTTTGGATTAAAATTCAAAATAATGTAAGTCTGAGTTTTTTACGTAACGAAAGGTGATCTTATGAACTTTTAGATCAACCTCAAACATTCTGGAAAATCAATACGCTTATTTTTTTATTATAAATAGCTCTTTGTGGCTAAACATTTTACCTTTTATTATGTTTAATTTTTTAGATTTCAAATGTTGTTTTGTTTTGAATTTCACGCAAAGCTACACGAGGGCTGTCTGCGCTCACACGTTGCTTCATTCCACTATTCGATTTGCTTCTATTATTAATTTTATTTAGTTTTCTGCATTTGCAGCAGGTTTTCTTCTGCTGTTATATTTTCTCCTATTATTATGCTTAACTTTTTTAGCTTTCATGTATTATTTTCTTCTGTTAATTTATGTTGATATCAGGTTTACTACTTTGTTCATTGTGGTAGTTTTATTCCATTCATTGTTTTATCTGCTTTACTACTGTGTTTATTGTGGTAGTTTTATTCCATTGTTTTGTCTGCTTTGCTACTTTGTTCATTGTGGTAGTTTTATTCCATTGTTTTGTCAGCTTTGCTACTTTGTTCATTGTGGTAGTTTTATTCAATTCATTGTTTTGTCTGCATTTTTTTTTCTATAACTAAATTCATTTCATTTTTTTATTATTTTATAAAGCTTTCAGAAAAGTAAAGCTAACCAGAACACTTTATAAACAAGTATAAAAAATAAAATCCATATAGTGATTAACATGGGCATTTTTTAAAAAAAACTTTGATCAAATAACAATGAAAATTGATATGTCTGGTTAAGTAATATAGTTTATTACGGACGAGCGTCCGATTTATTATCTTATGTATTATGATTTTAAACAGCCAGAAATATTAATTTAGAAGTTATATGAGAAAAAACGGCTCGTTTGGGTTGAGAAAATATTTTACATAGAAGAGCGAACAACGTTTCGACCTTCTATGTAAAATATTTTCTCAACCCAAACGAGCCGTTTTTGCGTATAAATTTCTCAACAAGTGGGTTTCTCGACATCACTGATAATTTAGAAGTTAATTGAATCCTGGTATTTATTAAATTTATGATATTTACCAACTAGATTGATACACAGTTTTTTTTCTTAAGACAGATAAATTGAATATACAAACAATACAATTTATAATAATGGTTATTACAACAAGTTATTACAAATAATATTTTTAAAAAAGTTTACAAACAGTGCTGGTTCTTCTATCTGATCTGGAATTGAATCTTTTAGCGGCAGTTCATGATGAACAAATGAATTCTCTGTTGATATACAGGTACAATTCACTTGACGGGAAGCTAGCTAGTTCTATTCTTAGCTGACCTTAAAAGATTTATATGCTAATTTTTCATCAAGGAAGATATGTCATGCCTTCATAGAAATACTGACGTCCGAAGTTAATTTTCTGAAGTTGATTGGTTGTAATGTTCTAAATCTGTAAATATTCCTTGTCATATATCTGTAGTTTTCCGATTAATAAACGTTTATCAATTATCAAGTCATCCCGTAAATGTCTGAAAAGCTAGTACAGGAAGTTCATCATCATTTTTATCTTTGTAAAAAAGCTTTAATGACAAAAATATGTAGTAGAACATGCATAAAAATGTTCAAACAAATAGAAGAAACTAACCCAATACACTTTTTCAGATCATTAATCAAATAACCATTATGAAGATGGATGTGTCTGAGGAGCACATAAGACATATAAGTAACTGGTGATGTCGTCCCACAAACACATTAATTTCATTTAATAGTTTCCCTTTATAATTTAGGTGTTTCTATATATATTTATCAATAAGTTGATGACATCTAATTTGTTTCGACCAGTATATATCAAACCATCCCAAAAGTAATGTCCAAAAATTTAATACAGAAAGTGTATCATCATTTCTTCTTTATATAAGGCTTTAATGACTAAAATATATAGCAGGACGTGTATAGAAATGTTCAGACAAATAAAAGAAACTAACCCAACTCCACTTTTTCAGATCATTAATCAATTACACCCTTATAAAGATGGATGTGTCTGAGGAGCCCATTAGGCATATAATGCTTTATGAGTTTAAGAAAAGCAATAGTGCGGTAGAAACTACACAAAACATTCAAGGTATTTATGGTGCAGAGTCTCTAAATGAAAGAAAATGTCGAAGGTGGTTTCAGAAGTTCAGATCAGGTGACTACAGCTTAAGTGATTCGCCATGTTTGAGTCGTCCTGTTGAGTTTAATGATGACTTGTTACTGGCTGCACTTGATGAAGATTATGCTGTAACAGTTGAACTAGTACAGAAGTGTGATTTAACCCATTTAACAGTTCACTGTCATCTGCAAGAGCTTGGAAAGGTGTTAGAATTTGGAAAATGTGTCCCCCATGATTTGAGAGAAGCCAACCTCAGAGCAAGAGTACACATTTGCACTTCTCTGCTCTATCTTGAACATAGCTCACCTTTACTGAGCAAGATAGTGACTGGAGATGAAAGATGGATATTTTATAAAAATGTTAAGTGCCGTAGACAATGACTCATTGCAGGTAAACTGGCTAAAGCACAGCCCAAAATGAACATCCACCCTAGGAAAGTCTTGCTAAACGTTTGGGAGATATTGTTGGTGTGATTCACTGTGAGTTGCTTTCATTCAATGTAATGATTTCATCAAACTTCTACTATCAACAGGTAGAGTGCTTGAATGTTGCACTGAAAGAAAGGAGCCATCCTTTGATCAGTCATAAAGGTGTTGTGTTAAATCAGGATAATGCATGGCCCCATACAGCAAGGATTACATCTGCAAAGACTGAAGAGCTAGACTGGTAAAAACTTCCACATCCTCCTTATTCTCCAGACCTTGCTACATCTGATTATCTATTCCAATGAAGATGTCAAAATTATTTTCTCTGTATTCTTTTCCTACAGACCCTATGAATTTTACAGAAGTGACATTCAGAAGCTTGTGAATCGTTGGTAGGAAGTAATGAATAATAATGGAACATACATTATTGATTAAGTAACATTAAAATTGCTTGAAATACTCTCTCTTTTTCTGAACCCAAAAATGGGACATTACTTATGGGATAGGCCCGGCATGGCCAAGCGTGTTAAGGCATGCGACTCGTAATCTGAGGGTCGCGGGTTCTGATCCCCGTCGTGCCAAACATGCTCGCCCTCCCAGCCGTGGGGGCATTATAATGTGACAATCAATCCCACTATTCATTGGTAAAAAAGTAGCCCAAGAGTTGGTGGTGATGACTAGCTGCCTTCCCTCTAGTCTTACACTGCTAAATTAGGGACGGCTAGCACAGATAGCCCTCGTGTAGCTTTGCGTGTAATTCAAAACAAACTTCTTGAATCAATGGATTAGCATTTCTAGTCTGATGAAGTTGCTTAATCCCAGAAATGTTACTATGATTCCACTCTGTAAGGCACAGGAGAAGTCTTAATATAAGCACATCTCCAATCTGTTGAGAGACAATGGTCAGGTATCCTCAGACATTACTGACATCCTCAACACGTGCCTCAAGTACTATAGCTGACTATATTCGGCTTCGACTGTGGGTGAGGATATTTGGCGAGACATCATTCAGTTCTTGCCAACCCTCAATCCATCACGGTCTGACGACGTTTTGAAACCCATTACACTAAATGAATTTTGGGTGGCTATCTGGTAAGTGTCTGGGACTGGATGGCTTACCAGTGGAATTCTATCACCATGTATGGCATATTACTGGGCCCCTTTTAATTAGATTTTTTTAACTACTGTCTGACCCGTGGGTCCATGCCTTCGGGTACGCTGGATGGATTAATTATGTTAATCTCTAAGGATCTCTCCCAGTCCAAAGATATGGCATACCATATCACTCTTGAGTGTGGATGGAAAGATTATTTCTGAAACCCTGTATACCCATTTCAGTGTTGTCATGCCGTCTTGTCCTTGACATTGAAATGTGTGAGGAAGAAGTATCCATCAAAACTTGGTACTTCTATATGACCTGTTACATTATATCACGGACAGAAGCATCCCTAAAAGTTTTGTGTCACTTAATCAGAGTAAGGCCTTTGATTGAGTTACCACAAATATTTGCGGTACGTTCTGGAGAGGTTTGGTTTTTACTCCAGCTTATGTACGAACTTTCTATACGTCTTCTTCGAGCATGTTCTTAGTGAATGGATACTTGATGCCCCTTTTAACATCTGTCAGGGTGTTCGTCAAGGACGTCCATTATCGCCATCTCTTTATGTGTTAGTGATCGTACCTGCTCTCTCATCTGTATCACTAGGTTTCAATGTGTGGCCTTCGTTTCCCAGGTGGGGCATCCATCAAGTATGTAAGTTATGCAGATGATATGAACTGATTTCTAGAAAACCAAACATACCTGGGTTCAACAAGGGCGATTGTTAACAAGTACTCTCAGGGTAGTGCAGCTCAGCTCAACTACACTAAGTCTAGGGCTCGGGAGTTGGGCAAGTGGGCCTCATCTGCAGATACTCCATTTGATTTGGCATGGGCTTCCTCTCCAGTCAAGTGTTTTGGGATTCCCTTCATTGCCAGTCCTGAGGCTGCCTGTGGGAAGATGGTATAACGTGTCAGTTTGGCAGTTCAAGATTGTTACAGCCCTGCTAACTTGTTTGACAGAAGCGGTGAAGAGGAGGCTTCTCCACTTGTTATGGTATCTTGGTGAGATACTTCCTCTGAACGACTGCTGTGCGCGAGCTGTTGAGAGACATGTCTGTGGAGTGGTAAGACTGAGACAGTGTCTTGGTTGTCTTTAGTTAAGCCACCCTTCATGAGAGGAGTGGACATCCCACGTGTCTGGACCGAGTCCCTTTCTTGTCCACCACTATATGCTGTCTCTCTTGGGAGGATCATCCCTGTAGCTAACTGGCTCATTTCCTGATTGGTTCAGACATTTTTGTGTTTCACCTGGCCTGAATAAACCAATGTGTTTTAATTCTCCCACTTGGTATGCTGACACTGTTGCAGCGATCAGACGTTGTCACGCTATGCCACGTGATATTCCGGCGAATTCCAATACTCTCTGCCGTCTGCTTCCTCCAGACTGTATTCACAGGATAGAGCAACACCACCCGCTCTTCCATGGAATGTTGTGTCATGTTGATATTTACATTCAGGGTTTCATGACATTTTACCGGTGAGAGAACGATTATACCTGTCCAGTATCAGTGTCGCCAAGTCATGTCATACTCAGGTATAGTGCCCTTTACATGTTGGTCCTTTGTTCGACATCGGATGGAAGAAGGTGGCTCACCTTTTCCGTGTCCCATCGATCTCGGCTGAGACCGTTTTGATCACTTGCTGATCCCCGTTCACAGTGTCCTGGCCTTTACCTTTCACATCCCCATATCAGGGTCATCTGGCTTACCTGTACTCAATTCCTTTTTGAGGGGGCTCCAGTGTTGTTCTGTAAAATAAGACCAGGTACAAACTGTTATTCCGCCTTGATGCGAACTATTAGTTACTGAATCGGAGGGACTCTTTATCATTGTTGGTGCCCGGACGTCTCACCGGTGTGCACGCTTGAGGGTAGCGGAACCAGACTGATTTTCTAGATTGTCTGTTCTATGTAATTATTGTTTATTTGTATTTTCATAATTTGTTTATCTATTTTGTGTGTACTTTTTTGTACATATTGTATATTATGTGGAATGTTTGTTTGTATGGCTGTTTTTTTGTAATTAAATCCTTCTTAATTTTTGGGTTTTTAAATTTTTTCTTTAAGCTTTGTATTTCATTTTTTTTTCTGTAATTCTCTTTAGTCATTTGTAATTTTCTACTTTCATTTCTGTTGTTTGTTTTTTGGATTTAGTTACTTGTACATATCAGTACATATTGTTTTATGCGCCGATTCATTTTTTAATTTAATATTTAGTGTACAGATGCATGTGTGTATACATATCTTTTTTCTAATTTCTCCTTTTGTAATTTTCGTGTTCACTTACATAGCTGTATGTACTGTATATTTATGTTTTTGTTATTTCATTCCATATCATTGTTGTACATTTTTGTATACACTTGGTGTTTTGTTCCTTGTATTGTTATTGTGTATAATAAATTGAAAATCTGGAATGCTAACTTCAAGAGGTAAGTTTTATCTTACCACCAGATGTCAGTACCTTTCATTTTTATTTATTTCATTTTAATGTTTATATTTTTCTTATTCTCTCATGGGAGAGTAGTCACCTTCCCACAACAGGCAGTGAAGGGTGATACAGATGTGGGATGTTGAGCACCCACATCTCACTCTTCTAATTTCTAATTTTCTTATGTGAGACTAGCGAATTGGAGCTGCAATGTGGGTCCTATTTCAACAGTCATTTCCAAAATATAGGATACATTTTATAATCTCACGTTGTAACACGTACTCTAGAATCACTTTTTTGAGAAAAAAAAAATTTGCAGCGAATATTGTATGGTTTTAATATTTACATATTTTCCACTAGTTATTTTTTTCATTAGAGTGGTAATATCATAATGGTTCCTATTACATTGTTTTTACCTGTAAATAGATGTTTAATAATTAGTTAACACTTATTTAAATGTTTCATGGATCTGTTACTTATCTAATAATTGCCACCAGGAGGTCAGATTGGCTGATTGACATACCATTATCACATTTTGTTTATAATTAATATTGCAATGTTCTGTCTTTCTTTGTTCAAACCTCTTATTCTTCAAATAGTGAACCCTGTACGAACTTATCTGACACAATAGTTACGCTTCACTGTCAGATTTACTCACTAATTCGAAATGCAGAGTTTGTTTTAAGGGCAACGGGACATGAACTTTGTAATCCACAGTCTTGATACGTTAACCACTAGAACAGTTTTCTATAGAGTCCGAAGAAATTGTGTGTATAGTTTTGTTTCGTGAACGAGATGCTGGTAGGTTAAGTTACATTTCATGGAAGCAGACATGTGCATAACAATTAATTAAAGACATTTTAATAAATTAAGTCTGTGTTGTAGTACACATAAGAAAGGCATTGAAACTAGAGAACAAAATAGAATAAAAATAAATCATCTCTATGAGGTTCTTCCTGTTTCACAGATGACCACATAGCTATTTTAAATACACCTGTAAATCATCTCTATGAGGTTCTTCCTGTTTCACACATGTTCACATAGCTCTTTTAAATACACCTGTAAATCATCTCTACGAGGTTCTTCCTGTTTCACACATGTTCACATTTCTCTTTTAAATACACCTGTAAATCATCTCTATGAGGTTCTTCCTGTTTCACAGATGATCACATAGCTCTTTTAAATACACCTGTAAATCATCTCTACGAGGTTCTTCCTGTTTCACACATGTTCACATTTCTCTTTTAAATACAACTGTAAATCATCTCTATGAGGTTCTTCCTGTTTCACAGATGATCACATATCTCTTTTAAATACACCTGTAAATCATCTCTGTGAGGTTCTTCCTGTTTCACACATGTTCGCATAGCTCTTTTAAATACAACTGTGAATCATCTCTGTGAGGTTCTTCCTGTTTCTCACATGTTCACATAGCTCTTTTAAATACAACTGTGAATCATCTCTGTGAGGTTCTTCCTGTTTCACACATGTTCGCATAACTCTTTTAAATACACCTGCAAATCATCTCTATGAGGTTCTTCCTGTTTCACAGATGATCACATAGCTCTTTTAAATACACCTGTAAATCATCTCTATGAGGTTCTTCCTGTTTCACACATGTTCGCATAGCTCTTTTAAATACAACTGTGAATCATCTCTGTGAGGTTCTTCCTGTTTCTCACATGTTCACATAGCTCTTTTAAATACACCTGTAAATCATCTCTATGAGGTTCTTCCTGTTTCACACATGTTCACATAGCTCTTTTAAATACACCTGCAAATTATCTCTATGAGGTTCTTCCTGTTTCACACATGTTCACATAGCTCTTTTAAATACACCTGTAAATCATCTCTATGAGGTTCTTCCTGTTTCACAGATGTTCACACATCACTTTTAAATACACCTGTAGATCATCTCTATGAGGTTCTTCCTGTTTCACACATGTTCGCATAGCTCTTTTAAATACAACTGTGAATCATCTCTGTGAGGTTCTTCCTGTTTCTCACATGTTCACATAGCTCTTTTAAATACACCTGTAAATCATCTCTGTGAGGTTCTTCCTGTTTCTCACATGTTCACATAGCTCTTTTATATACACCTGTAAATCATCTCTATGAGGTTCTTCCTGTTTCACACATGTTCACATAGCTCTTTTAAATACACCTGTAAATCATCTCTATGAGGTTCTTCCTGTTTCACACATGTTCACATATCTCTTTTAAATACACCTGTAAAACATCTCTATGAGGTTCTTCCTGTTTCACACATGTTCACATAGCTCTTTTAAATACACCTGTAAATCATCTCTATGAGGTTCTTTCTGTTTCACACATGATCATATACCCCATTTAAATACACCTGTAAATCATCTCTATGAGGTTCTTCCTGTTTCACAGATGATCACATATTCACCTGTATAGATCTGTGAACTACTTTTAACCATTTTTTGTAGCTTATAATATGTTTCATCCCAACAAAATATTATCAAAAGATTTGTTTTAATAAAATAACAGATGATTTTGTTTATTTTTTGTTTCAGAGTTTCGCACAGGCAACACTAGGGCATTTATGTAATACCATTCCTACTTTTTGACTGATAGTCCCGAATGAAAGCGGCTAGACAACATTAAACGCCATCTATTGCGCTACCATTTGATGATTGAATAGTGAGATTTGACTGTCATACACAATACACCTATGACGCATGAAATTAGGAAGCCTCTTTGGTGGGTAACTGTAACGAACCGTGAATCGTTGGATTCACAGTCCGGGCTTGGCAGTAGCTGTTCTAAACTCGGGCTGATATTTTACTACAACCAAATCTTCCAGTGACCGCTTCGACATTAAAGTCACATGTATGCATACTTTCAACAAAATATTAGTGCTAACTGGTTACAGAACATTGATAACGACCAATACTGAACTCTACAATATTATATATTCCTTATTGTTTTTGCTTGTTTGAAGTTAAATATTCGAGTAATGTGAATGACAAAACTATCTTTTCACCTGAGAACTCATTCAAGTGCAGTTTGTATTCTTATAGGTTAAAAAAACTACTGCTTCTTTTCATTAGTAAAATATTTGATAAGAGTTGAAAATTTAGGCTTTGGGTCAAAACTCCTCAATATAGAATTAGTTATTTGACAAAAGATCAAACTGTTAATTATTTATTATAACAAGAATAAACTGTGAAGAATTTCTATAGTTATTAAGGCCCTCCAGGGGGGGGGGTATTAAATTGTTTGTTTGTTTTTAATTTCGAGCAAAACTACTCGAGGGCTATCTGTACTAATTTAGCAGTGTAATACTAGAGGGCAGGCAGCTAGTCATCACCACCCACCGCCAACTCTTAGGCTACTCTTTTACCAACGAATAGTGGGATTGACCGTCACGTTATAAAGCCTCCACGGCTGGAAAGGGTGTGACAGGGATTCGAACCCGTGATCCCTAGATTATGAGTCGCATGCCTGAACCCACCTGGCCATGCCAGGCCCAGTATTAAATATATAAACTGGAAAGATAAAATCCTTGGTTATATTCCTGCTAAAACATAAACGGTGTTATATTAATATTGTCTTTAACTGATATTTTACCAGTGATCTTAAAGAAATCTGTTCGCTTTTTCAATTCATGTAAAACTTCTGCTGTTCATTCATCAAACAAATTTGTTTAGATAAAAACAAAGTACCGTAGAACAAAAATCATATATAAAAACAAGCTTATTACGTTGTTTTACAGGTTTATAGATGACAACCAACATTTCCATTACCAGGTTTATAGATAACCAACTCTCATATTACCAGGTATATAGATAACCAACTTTCCCATTACCAGGTTTTATAGATAACCAACTCTCCCATTACCAGGTTTTATAGATAACCAACTCTCCCATTACCAGGTTTATAGATAACCTACTCTCCCATTACCAGGTTTATAGATAACCAACTCTCCCATTACCAGGTTTATAGATAACCAACTCTTCCATTGCCAGGTTTATAGATAACCAACTCTCACATTACCAGGTTTATAGATAACCAACTCTCCAACTACCAGGTTTATAGATAACCAACTCTCCAAGTACCAGGTTTATAGATAACCAACTCTCATATTACCAGGTTTATAGATAACCAACTTTCCCATTACCAGGTTTATAGATAACCAACTTTCCCATTACCAGGTTTATAGATAACCAACTCTCCAATTCCCGGGTTTATAGATAACCAACTCTTCCATTGCCGGGTTTATAGATAACCAACTCTTCCATTGCTGGGTTTATAGATAACCAACTCTTCCATTGCCGGGTTTATAGATAACAAACTCTTCCATTGCCGGGTTTATAGATAACCAACTCTCCCATTACCAGGTGTTATAGACAACTAACTCTCCCATTACCAGGTGTTATAGACAACTAACTCTCCCATTACCAGGTTTATAGACAGCCAACTCTTTCATTGCTAGGTTCATGGATAGCCAACTCTTCCATTGCTAGGTTCATGGATAGCCAACTCTTCCATTGCCAGGTTTATAGATAACCAACTCTCATATTACCAGGTTTATAGATAACCAACTCTCCCATTACCAGGTTTAAATATAACCAACTTTCCCATTACCAGGTTTTATAGATAACCAACTTTCCCATTACCAGGTTTATAGATAACCAACTCTCCCATTACCGGGTTTATAGATAACCAACTCTCCCATTACCAGGTTTATAGATAACCAACTCTTCCATTGCCAGGTTTATAGATAACCAACTCTTCCATTGCCAGGTTTATAGATAACCAACTCTTCCATTGCCAGGTTTATAGATAACCAACTTTCCCATTACCAGGTTTATAGATAACCAACTCTCCCATTACCACTTTTTTGTAGATAACTAACTCTCCCATTACCAGGTTTATAGACAGCCAACTCTTTCATTGCTAGGTTCATGGATAACCAACTCTTCCATTGCTAGGTTTATAGATAACCAACTCTTCCATTACCAGGTTTATAGATAACCAACTCTCCAATTACCAGGTTTATAGATAACCAACTCTCATATTACCAGGTTTATAGATAACCAACTCTCCCATTACCAGGTTTATAGATAACCAACTTTCCCATTACCAGGTTTATAGATAACCAACTCTCCCATTACCAGGTTTATAGATAACCAACTCTCCCATTACCAGGTTTATAGATAACCAACTCTCCCATTACCAGGTTTATAGATAACCAACTCTCCCATTACCAGGTTTATAGATAACCAACTCTTCCATTACCAGGTTTATAGATAACCAACTCTTCCATTACCAGGTTTATAGATAACCAACTCTCCAATTACCAGGTTTATAGATAACCAACTCTCATATTACCAGGTTTATAGATAACCAACTCTCCCATTACCAGGTTTATAGATAACCAACTCTTTCATTGCCAGGTTTATAGATAACCAACTCTTCCATTGCCAGGTTTATAGATAACCAACTCTCCCATTACCAGGTTTATAGATAACCAACTCTCCAATTACCAGGTTTATAGATAACCAACTCTCCCATTACCAGGTTTATAGATAACCAACTCTCCCATTACCAGGTTTATAGATAACCAACTCTTCCATTACCAGGTTTATAGATAACCAACTCTCCATTACCAGGTTTATAGATAACCAACTCTCCATTACCAGGTTTATAGATAACCAACTTTCCCATTACCAGGTTTTATAGATAACCAACTTTCCCATTACCAGGTTTATAGATAACCAACTCTCCCATTACCAGGTTTATAGATAACCAACTCTCCCATTACCAGGTTTATAGATAACCAACTCTCCCATTACCAGGTTTATAGATAACCAACTCTCCCATTACCAGGTTTATAGATAACCAACTCTCCCATTACCAGGTTTATAGATAACCAACTCTCCAATTACCAGGTTTATAGATAACCAACTATCCCATTACCAGGTTTATAGATAACCAACTTTCCCATTACCAGGTTTATAGATAACCAACTCTTTCATTGCCAGGTTTATAGATAACCAACTCTTCCATTACCAGGTTTATAGATAACCAACTCTCCAATTACCAGGTTTATAGATAACCAACTCTCCAATTACCAGGTTTATAGATAACCAACTCTCCCATTACCAGGTTTATAGATAACCAACTCTCCCATTACCAGGTTTATAGATAACCAACTCTTCCATTGCCAGGTTATAGATAACCAACTCTCCCATTACCAGGTTTATAGATAACCAACTCTCATATTACCAGGTTTATAGATAACCAACTTTCCCATTACCAGGTTTATAGATAACCAACTCTCCCATTACCAGGTTTATAGATAACCAACTCTCCAATTACCAGGTTTATAGATAACCAACTCTCCCATTACCAGGTTTATAGATAACCAACTTTCCCATTACCAGGTTTATAGATAACCAACTCTCCCATTACCAGGTTTATAGATAACCAACTCTCCAACTACCAGGTTTATAGATAACCAACTCTCCCATTACCAGGTTTATAGATAACCAACTCTCCCATTACCAGGTTTATAGATAACCAACTCTTCCATTGCCAGGTTTATAGATAACCAACTCTCACATTACCAGGTTTATAGATAACCAACTCTCCAATTACCAGGTTTATAGATAACCAACTCTCATATTACCAGGTTTATAGATAACCAACTCTCCCATTACCAGGTTTATAGATAACCAACTCTCCCATTACCAGGTTTATAGATAACCAACTCTCCATTACCAGGTTTATAGATAACCAACTCCCCAATTCCCGGGTTTATAGATAACCAACTCTTCCATTGCCAGGTTTATAGATAACCAACTCTTCCATTGCCAGGTTTATAGATAACCAACTCTCCCATTACCAGGTTTATAGATAACCAACTCTCCCATTACCAGGTTTATAGACAACCAACTCTCCCAATACCACTTTTTGTAGATAACCAACTCTCCCATTACCAGGTTTATAGACAACCAACTCTTTCATTGCTAGGTTCATGGATAGCCAACTCTTCCATTGCCAGGTTTATAGATAACCAACTCTCCAATTACCAGGTTTATAGATAACCAACTCTCATATTACCAGGTTTATAGATAACCAACTCTCCCATTACCAGGTTTATAGATAACCAACTTTCCCATTACCAGGTTTTATAGATAACCAACTTTCCCATTACCAGGTTTATAGATAACCAACTTTCCCATTACCAGGTTTTATAGATAACCAACTTTCCCATTACCAGGTTTATAGATAACCAACTTTCCCATTACCAGGTTTATAGATAACCAACTCTCCCATTACCAGGTTTATAGATAACCAACTCTCCCATTACCAGGTTTATAGATAACCAACTCTCCCATTACCAGGTTTATAGATAACCAACTCTCCCATTACCAGGTTTATAGATAACCAACTCTCCATTACCAGGTTTATAGATAACCAACTCTCCCATTACCAGGTTTATAGATAACCAACTCTCCAACTACCAGGTTTATAGATAACCAACTCTCATATTACCAGGTTTATAGATAACCAACTTTCCCATTACCAGGTTTATAGATAACCAACTCTCCCATTACCAGGTTTATAGATAACCAACTCTCACATTACCAGGTTTATAGATAACCAACTCTCCAATTACCAGGTTTATAGATAACCAACTCTTCCATTACCAGGTTTATAGATAACCAACTCTCCCATTACCAGGTTTATAGATAACCAACTCTCCCATTACCAGGTTTATAGATAACCAACTCTCCCATTACCAGGTTTATAGATAACCAACTCTCCCATTACCAGGTTTATAGATAACCAACTCTTCCATTACCAGGTTTATAGATAACCAACTCTCACATTACCAGGTTTATAGATAACCAACTCTCCAATTACCAGGTTTATAGATAACCAACTCTCCAATTACCAGGTTTATAGATAACCAACTCTTCCATTACCAGGTTTATAGATAACCAACTCTTCCATTACCAGGTTTATAGATAACCAACTCTTCCATTACCAGGTTTATAGATAACCAACTCTTCCATTACCAGGTTTATAGATAACCAACTTTCCCATTACCAGGTTTATAGATAACCAACTCTCCCATTATCAGGTTTATAGATAACCAACTCTCCCATTACCAGGTTTATAGATAACCAACTCTCCCATTACCAGGTTTATAGATAACCAACTCTCCCATTACCAGGTTTATAGATAACCAACTCTCCCATTACCAGGTTTATAGATAACCAACTCTCCCATTACCAGGTTTATAGATAACCAACTCTTTCATTACCAGGTTTATAGATAACCAACTCTTCCATTGCCAGGTTTATAGATAACCAACTCTTCCATTGCCAGGTTTATAGATAACCAACTCTCCAATTACCAGGTTTATAGATAACCAACTCTCATATTACCAGGTTTATAGATAACCAACTCTCCCATTACCAGGTTTATAGATAACCAACTCTCCCATTACCAGGTTTATAGATAACCAACTTTCCCATTACCAGGTTTATAGATAACCAACTTTCCCATTACCAGGTTTTATAGATAACCAACTCTCCCATTACCAGGTTTATAGATAACCAACTCTCCCATTACCAGGTTTATAGATAACCAACTCTTCCATTACCAGGTTTATAGATAACCAACTCTTCCATTACCAGGTTTATAGATAACCAACTCTCCCATTACCAGGTTTATAGATAACCAACTCTCCCATTACCAGGTTTATAGATAACCAACTCTCCCATTACCAGGTTTATAGATAACCAACTCTTTCATTGCCAGGTTTATAGATAACCAACTCTTCCATTGCCAGGTTTATAGATAACCAACTCTTCCATTACCAGGTTTATAGATAACCAACTCTCCAATTACCAGGTTTATAGATAACCAACTCTCCCATTACCAGGTTTATAGATAACCAACTCTCCCATTACCAGGTTTATAGATAACCAACTTTCCCATTACCAGGTTTTATAGATAACCAACTTTCCCATTACCAGGTTTATAGATAACCAACTTTCCCATTACCAGGTTTTATAGATAACCAACTCTCCCATTACCAGGTTTATAGATAACCAACTCTCCCATTACCAGGTTTATAGATAACCAACTCTCCCATTACCAGGTTTATAGATAACCAACTCTTCCATTACCAGGTTTATAGATAACCAACTCTCCCATTACCAGGTTTATAGATAACCAACTCTCCAATTACCAGGTTTATAGATAACCAACTCTCCCATTACCAGGTTTATAGATAACCAACTCTCCCATTACCAGGTTTATAGATAACCAACTCTTCCATTGCCAGGTTTATAGATAACCAACTCTTCCATTACCAGGTTTATAGATAACCAACTCTCCCATTACCAGGTTTATAGATAACCAACTCTCCCATTACCAGGTTTATAGATAACCAACTCTCCCATTACCAGGTTTATAGATAACCAACTCTCCCATTACCAGGTTTATAGATAACCAACTCTTCCATTACCAGGTTTATAGATAACCAACTCTCCCATTACCAGGTTTATAGATAACCAACTCTCCCATTACCAGGTTTATAGATAACCAACTCTCCCATTACCAGGTTTATAGATAACCAACTCTCCCATTACCAGGTTTATAGATAACCAACTCTCCCATTACCAGGTTTATAGATAACCAACTCTCCCATTACCAGGTTTATAGATAACCAACTCTTCCATTGCCAGGTTTATAGATAACCAACTCTCACATTACCAGGTTTATAGATAACCAACTCTCCAATTACCAGGTTTATAGATAACCAACTCTCCCATTACCAGGTTTATAGATAACCAACTCTCCCATTACCAGGTTTATAGATAACCAACTTTCCCATTACCAGGTTTATAGATAACCAACTCTCCCATTACCAGGTTTATAGATAACCAACTCTCCCATTACCAGGTTTATAGATAACCAACTCTTCCATTGCCGGGTTTATAGATAACCAACTCTTCCATTGCCAGGTTTATAGATAACCAACTCTCCCATTACCAGGTTTATAGACAACCAACTCTCCCATTACCACTTTTATAGATAACCAACTCTCCCATTACCAGGTTTATAGATAACCAACTCTTTCATTGCCAGGTTCATGGATAGCCAACTCTTCCATTGCCAGGTTTATAGATAACCAACTCTTCCATTACCAGGTTTATAGATAACCAACTCTCCAACTACCAGGTTTATAGATAACCAACTCTCATATTACCAGGTTTATAGATAACCAACTCTCCCATTACCAGGTTTATAGATAACCAACTTTCCCATTACCAGGTTTTATAGATAACCAACTTTCCCATTACCAGGTTTATAGATAACCAACTTTCCCATTACCAGGTTTATAGATAACCAACTCTCCCATTACCAGGTTTATAGATAACCAACTCTCCCATTACCAGGTTTATAGATAACCAACTCTTCCATTACCAGGTTTATAGATAACCAACTCTCCCATTACCAGGTTTATAGATAACCAACTCTCCAATTACCAGGTTTATAGATAACCAACTCTCCCATTACCAGGTTTATAGATAACCAACTCTCCCATTACCAGGTTTATAGATAACCAACTCTTTCATTGCCAGGTTTATAGATAACCAACTCTTCCATTACCAGGTTTATAGATAACCAACTCTCCATTACCAGGTTTATAGATAACCAACTCTCCCATTACCAGGTTTATAGATAACCTACTCTCCCATTACCAGGTTTATAGATAACCAACTCTCCCATTACCAGGTTTATAGATAACCAACTCTTCCATTGCCAGGTTTATAGATAACCAACTCTCACATTACCAGGTTTATAGATAACCAACTCTCCCATTACCAGGTTTATAGATAACCAACTCTCCCATTACCAGGTTTATAGATAACCAACTCTCCCATTACCAGGTTTATAGATAACCAACTCTCCCATTACCAGGTTTATAGATAACCAACTCTCCCATTACCAGGTTTATAGATAACCAACTCTTCCATTGCCAGGTTTATAGATAACCAACTCTCCCATTACCAGGTTTATAGATAACCAACTCTCCAACTACCAGGTTTATAGATAACCAACTCTCATATTACCAGGTTTATAGATAACCAACTTTCCCATTACCAGGTTTATAGATAACCAACTCTCCCATTACCAGGTTTATAGATAACCAACTCTCCAATTACCAGGTTTATAGATAACCAACTCTTCCATTGCCGGGTTTATAGATAACCAACTCTTCCATTGCCGGGTTTATAGATAACCAACTCTTCCATTGCCGGGTTTATAGATAACCAACTCTTCCATTGCCAGGTTTATAGATAACCAACTCTCCCATTACCAGGTGTTATAGACAACTAACTCTCCCAATACCACTTTTTGTAGATAACTAACTCTCCCATTACCAGGTTTATAGACAGCCAACTCTTTCATTGCTAGGTTCATGGATAGCCAACTCTTCCATTGCCAGGTTTATAGATAACCAACTCTCCAATTACCAGGTTTTATAGATAACCAACTTTCCCATTACCAGGTTTTATAGATAACCAACTTTCCCATTACCAGGTTTTATAGATAACCAACTCTCCCATTACCAGGTTTTATAGATAACCAACTCTCCCATTACCAGGTTTATAGATAACCAACTCTCCCATTACCAGGTTTATAGATAACCAACTCTCCCATTACCAGGTTTATAGATAACCAACTCTCCCATTACCAGGTTTATAGATAACCAACTCTCCCATTACCAGGTTTATAGATAACCAACTCTCCAATTACCAGGTTTATAGATAACCAACTCTCCAATTACCAGGTTTATAGATAACCAACTCTCCCATTACCAGGTTTATAGATAGCCAACTCTTTCATTGCCAGGTTTATAGATAACCAACTCTCCCATTACCAGGTTTATAGATAACCAACTCTCCCATTACCAGGTTTATAGATAACCAACTCTCCCATTACCAGGTTTATAGATAACCAACTCTCCCATTACCAGGTTTATAGATAACCAACTCTCCCATTACCAGGTTTATAGATAACCAACTCTCCCATTACCAGGTTTATAGATAACCAACTCTTCCATTACCAGGTTTATAGATAACCAACTCTCCCATTACCAGGTTTATAGATAACCAACTCTCCAATTACCAGGTTTATAGATAACCAACTCTCCATTACCAGGTTTATAGATAACCAACTCTCCCATTACCAGGTTTATAGATAACCAACTCTCCCATTACCAGGTTTATAGATAACCAACTCTCCCATTACCAGGTTTATAGATAACCAACTCTCCCATTACCAGGTTTATAGATAACCAACTCTTCCATTACCAGGTTTATAGATAACCAACTCTTCCATTGCCAGGTTTATAGATAACCAACTCTTCCATTGCCAGGTTTATAGATAACCAACTCTCCCATTACCAGGTTTATAGATAACCAACTCTCCCATTACCAGGTTTATAGATAACCAACTTTCCCATTACCAGGTGTTATAGACAACTAACTCTCCCATTACCAGGTGTTATAGATAACCAACTCTCCCATTACCAGGTGTTATAGACAACTAACTCTCCCATTACCAGGTGTTATAGACAACTAACTCTCCCATTACCAGGTTTATAGACAGCCAACTCTTTCATTGCTAGGTTCATGGATAGCCAACTCTTCCATTGCTAGGTTCATGGATAGCCAACTCTTCCATTGCCAGGTTTATAGATAACCAACTCTCCCATTACCAGGTTTATAGATAACCAACTCTTCCATTGCCAGGTTTATAGATAACCAACTCTCACATTACCAGGTTTTATAGATAACCAACTTTCCCATTACCAGGTTTTATAGATAACCAACTTTCCCATTACCAGGTTTTATAGATAACCAACTTTCCCATTACCAGGTTTTATAGACAACTAACTCTCCCATTACCAGGTTTATAGATAACCTACTCTCCCATTACCAGGTTTATAGATAACCTACTCTCCCATTACCAGGTTTATAGATAACCAACTCTCACATTACCAGGTTTATAGATAACCAACTCTCATATTACCAGGTTTATAGATAACCAACTTTCCCATTACCAGGTTTATAGACAGCCAACTCTTTCATTGCCAGGTTTATAGATAACCAACTCTCACATTACCAGGTTTATAGATAACCAACTCTCCAACTACCAGGTTTATAGATAACCAACTCTCCAACTACCAGGTTTATAGACAGCCAACTCTTTCATTGCTAGGTTCATGGATAGCCAACTCTTCCATTGCCAGGTTTATAGATAACCAACTCTCCAATTACCAGTTTTATAGATAACCATCTCTCCCATTACCAGGTTTATAGATATTTGGTATCATTTGTTTGAATAACTTTAAATTATACAACTGTTGATCATTCAGTATACATCGTAAATCAAAGACATTGAAGTAACTTTTCTCAAGTTAATTTTCTTCGTATGATCCTTCTCTAGTGGCAGTAATTAGTCTTTTGTAAATTGAACACGCTTATCTCATAAAGGGTTACCCATGGATGTAGTTCCGTATCTCTGACCAGTGCTTTCTACATGTAGTGTTAAAATATATACGGATTTTACATACCATCACTGTGTCCCAAGTTAAGGTTCAACATCCAGGATTACTCAAGTAATTAATATCACCCACTAGTACAGCGGTATGTCTACGGATTTACAACGCTAAAATCAGGGGTTTGATTTCCCCTCGGTGGGCTCAGCAGATAGCCCGATGCGGCTTTGCTATAAGAAAACACACACAAACATTTAATAAAGTCAACACCACAACGATGTTACTAAACTATAATGCAATCAACTGTGGTATTTTATTAAGACAACAATGTTAGTAAACTATAATACAACCAGCTTTCGTAATTTTAAAGACAACGATGTTACTAAACTATAATACAACCAACTTTAGTATTTTATTTAGACAACGATGTTACTAAACTATAATACAACCAACTTTAGTATTTTATTCAGACAACAATATTACTAAACTATAATACAACCAACTTTAGTATTTTATTTAGACAACGATGTTACTAAACTATAATACAACCAACTTTAGTATTTTATTTAGACAACGATGTTACTAAACTATAATACAACCAACTTTAGTATTTTATTTAGACAACGATGTTACTAAACTATAATACAAGCAGCTTTCATATTTTATTGAGACAACGATGTTACTAAACTATAATACAACCAACTTTAGTATTTTATTTAGACAACGATGTTACTAAACTATAATACAACCAACTTTAGTATTTTATTTAGACAACGATGTTACTAAACTATAATACAAGCAGCTTTCATATTTTATTGAGACAACGATATTACTAAACTATAATACAACCAACTTTAGTATTTTATTTAGACAACGATGTTACTAAACTATAATACAACCAACTTTAGTATTTTATTTAGACAACGATGTTACTAAACTATAATACAACCAACTTTAGTATTTTATTTAGACAATGATGTTACTAAACTATAATACAAGCAGCTTTCATATTTTATTGAGACAATGATGTTACAAAAGTAAAATACAACCAGGTTTCTTATTTTATTAAGACAGCGTTGTCACTGAACTTTTATGCAACGTTAGCACTTTTGTAAATAATGCTTTCGTTTGAGTTTCTGAAACTGTTTGTATCACTCGTAATGTAACTGCTGGGTTTAATTATAGTCACAGATCATAATGAGATCATAATGGAATACAGCAATATGCTATTCTCTATCACACACAAGTGAGATCCTAATGAAATACAGCAATATGCTATTCTCTATCACACACAAGTGAGATCCTAATGGAATACAGCAATATGCTGTTCTCTATCACACACAAGTGAGATCCTAATGGAATACAGCAATATGCTATTCTCTCTCACACACAAGTGAGATCCTAATGGAATACAGCAATATGCTATTCTCTATCACATACAAGTGAGATCCTAATGGAATACAGCAATATGCTATTCTCTATCACACACAATTGTGAGATCCCAATGGAATACAGCAAAATACTATTCTCTATCACACACAAGTGAGATCCCAATGGAATACAGCAATATGCTATTCTCTATCACACACAAGTGAGATCCTAATGGAATACAGCAATATGTTATTCTCTATCACACACAAGTGAGATCCTAATGGAATACAGCAATATACTATTCTCTATCACACACAAGTGAGATCTTTATGGAATACAGCAATATGCTGTTCTCTATCACACACAAGTGAGATCCTAATGGAATACAGCAATATGCTATTCTCTATCACACACAAGTGAGATCATAATGGAATACAGCAATATGCTATTCTCTATCACACACAAGTGAGATCCTAATGGAATACAGCAATATGCTATTCTCTATCACACACAAGTGAGATCCTAATGGAATACAGCAATATGCTATTCTCTATCACACACAAGTGAGATCCTAATGTAATACAGCAATATGCTATTCTCTATCACACATAAGACACCTTTCTTTTAACACCTTTCTTCACTTACAGGAGGCTACTATTTAGAATACTTTGGTGTCTTCTTCAACTGCCATCTCAGCTGAGCTTAGCCTTTTCTCCTTTGCTTGCAAATTGTGGAGTGCAATTGCTGTAATTTTAATAGCAAGCTAAAAATTAGCTAGTCTTTATGTGAGTCTTCAGAATACAAACAGTGATCTTTCTTTACCTTTGTTTGGTAGTAATTATAATATTTTACAGTCTAAAGTTTTGGAAATAATTATATGAAAATGAACTGCACTGTAGTTGGTTGTTATGTAATAAATTTAAAGTTCAACACCTATAAAAATGCAAGCAATCATACTCTCTTCAGTAGTAATGGTAATAATCCCCTAATAGCTCATAATACTGGAGATCAAAGTTGTAGTTGGCTAAGAATATTCTATGCAAAACATTGTGGTTAGGCTTTCTATTTTTGTAGAATATGGTATGTGATACTGGTGTTGTTAATAACAAAAGTTGAGGTAGAAAACTAAAATGAAGTATTTTAGTGTATATTCTTTATGTGATAGGTGAAGGTTGAATACAGATCTTTTCACTGTGTTACCCCAGCTGGAAATGGATTAAGAGGAGCTACTCTTCAATGTAGAAATGGAATCTCAGTTCCATGCTGTAAAGGTTGCATGTGAGGGTCTTCCTCATTCAATTTATCATATGAGGAGCAAGAATTGTGCTGAAGGGAAGAGCATAAAATTGAAAAACACAATTGTGATGAACAAACTGTATCAAATGTCTAGAGGATGGAGCAATCAGGATGTGGTCATCCACAGTTCAGGTGAAAATGGCCAATGGAGAGAAAAGAAATCTTCTATCTAAAATTATGGAACAGCCAAAGATCAGTTGAAGGACAATAGGTGTTACTGGACACCAGCCCATGGTCTTCTTAAGGAGCACAATGAGACAAAAGTAAAACCCAAAAAAAGTTTTATACTTCCTTGACAGTATCTTTGGCCACAAGATCTTTTATCACATCCTTGAAAACAAAGATAGATTGTGGGTCTGAAGGAGTAGAAAATAAAATGAGAAGAGAAAAATGAAGTGGAAAGAAAGAAGGTGGATGAGAACTTGTAGAATTAACATGTAAGTGCAGAAGAGTGACAAACAGATGTGTGTCTATTGGGCATGACCAAACAGGATAGTTGCTGACAAGAAATGCAACAAAGCTGACACTGAGTAGTGGGAGGACAGGAAGAAGGGGAAAGTTTTAGAGGTGAAACAAATATATTAGAATAGACTGAGCCTGTCAAGGAACAGCAAGGCTGTGAAAGATGAGAAATCAGAGAAAGTAAATAAGGCTGATGCCAAGCTGCTTTGGCCCATGGACTCCAGATAATTAAGAACACCACTAAAAACATCAGGTCAAAAAAAGGATAAGAAGTAGGTAGTCATGCAATGGTAAGGAGTGTATCCTGACCGAACAGGTCTCAACAGTAGAACTAAGTAAGTAGGGTACAATATATATGTAAAAATGGCTGGTATGGGTTGAGAAAACTCTATGTTGTTCGCTCCTCTACATAGAATTTTCTCAACCCATACCAGCCATTTTAACATATATATTTTTCTCTACAAGTGGGTTTTCTCATCATCATGAATCAAACAGGGTACAGGTCATCATGGTCAAAAGAGGGGAATAAATCTCTAAAAATCATTCTGAAGCACAATGAAGTACCTCAGACAAAGTATAGAAAGGAAAAATACCATAGAAGGGTGCAGAAAAAGAAATTGCAAAAACTGGGAACTAAAGAGCTAAACAGAGGAGAAGGGTTCACTCTCTAAGCAGATACAGATCTCAAAACAGATAATCTAAAAAGGGAAAGAACAAACAGTTGTAAGTTAGGACATGGAAGTGTGAAGGTCAAGGCATGTGGGAACATATGCAAAGCTATTCAAAAGAGGAATCAGCATGAACCCTACTGTCAGGTGAGGTAGAAAGCATTAAATAATCACAAGGATTATAATCATTGAGCAAAGAACATGATGATCACAACACAAAGGTTGAAGAGAATGAAAGCAATATGATGCATGATGGATTCCACAAAATGCTGTACAATGGTAGCAACCTCCTCCACAATAAACAAGCTTCCCCACAAAATGCTGTACAATGGTAGTAACCTATTCCATGATAAACAAAGTATAAATAAAACTTGTGTGCATAACACATCGCCCATACAAGACATATTTGAAGTAATTATTCCTTGAAAATTCAGGACAAAAATTAAAGTTTTTGTAACAACAACAACAACCAAAAAAAAAGCAAATCAATGTTTCATAAAGAAATAAAAATCTCATCCAATTCAACTCAAAAAAGTTTTAACAGGTCTGCTGAGGAAATGAATGAAGTTATCACGAGTGCAAGCATATAGGGAATTTACTGCACGTGTATGTTGTGTTGCCCTCCTTTTGTTGGAGAACTATTGTTTCATGATGTCATCATGCACCTTCATAGTCCACATTAAACACACAACTTTAGATAGGATTTAGCATAAGGCTAGTGGCATGTAAATCTGATAGACTGAAATGTGAGCGAAATAGCAGTTTTGTGTATGATAGCAAGTATTCTCTCAGTAACTGTCATGTTGTGCTCAAAGCAAATTTAGTAACTATTTTAACTTGTGTTCTCACTTGGGAATGCATTGGTCCTATTAAATGAGCATACAAATTTACATATAAATTATATTTAGGTAAAAATACTAGATACATGTGTTAACCTAAATGTGGTTGTTCATAAGGAGTTTTGAGCATTAGGAAAATTTTAATATAATTAATATTGAAAGGATACACTTACAAGCAGTTCTACAGCAAACAACATTGTTTTTCTCCAACATGATAGTTTCCCATAAGCTCTGAGAGTTAGACACCTAATATAAAAGATTAATTTTAATATTAGAGATATTTTATTTCATGGGTACATCAACAATGTAATAAGTTTTACAATACATGACAAATGTGTGTTATGAGTCATAAAGATATATATATAAATAGTTTATGTTCTAGTTTCTATAAAAACAAAGATATACTGGACATTTAGTCAACAGCTTCAAAACAAATCAAGTTTTTGCATCTGATTCAACAAGCAGAAATAAAATTTTATAATAAATATTAAAAACACAGTAATATCAAAATACATCTTTCATTACAGTATTGCCTTAAAACTCCAACACCAACATTAAAACCTGAAACAGTTGGATCACAATATTCTGATTAACTTAAAAATAAACATTATTAAGTGTAACAATATAATGATAGGTACAATAAACATAATACATACACAGATTCAATATTTTAAGAGAAGATATTATAAAGAAAGGATCAAAGATAAGTACAAATATTGCATCTTTTAAAATAATAATAGCAACCAAATAAAAACAACAAGAAACTGTTAATGGTTAAATATGAAGGGGTTGATGTTATTAGAGGCTTTCTTTAATAAAAGCTCCATAATCTGGAGTTGAGAATTTTTATTTAAACTTTTCAAGAAATATGGGGTAGTTGTTATTCTCATTGTATAACTGAGAATAAGCATTCATTGACAAAACTACATGAGTGAACAAACCTACAAAAATGCTTGAACAATTTAGAACTTATTAAAACAAGTGCAGTCTTCAATAGATCATAGGGTGACAAAAGTATACATGAAAAAAGCTCTCAATATTTGTTTTCCCTTTTCCAAATGTGTTGTTGAATCACTTGAGAGGAAATTTAAACTCAGAATGTCCAAGCAGTTTGTAATAAGTACACCAAAACCTTTTAGACTTTAGAAAGTGAAAATAAAAACAAGTTGGCTGGTGTGATTTTTATTCAAAATTAAATTCATAGATCCAAATAGATATTTATAACAAAGGAATTCACACATTTACACTTATAATGCACTTAGTAAAACTGCATGATTGTTATATTAAACTAAAGAAATTCACACTAAAAAATTAATACTTTACACAAAAAAACTCACATCTTCATCCCAATTAAGGTCTGCACACTAAAGTGATAAACTCTGACCATCCAGGTTAAAATCAACCCACAGATCTGAATCGTATGGTTTTTGAACCTATTAAAAATAATGTGTTGCTTATAAATATAAATAGTAGTGTGTGTAAATTTATGCATATATACACCCACCCCTAAAAGCAAATTATACCACATATGAAAACATAAGCTGATAGAATTGTAAATGTGAAACGTGGTACACACTGCATATGTTCTTGAACATTTTAAGGGTTTTATTGACAAATTTAATGTTATCTTAACAAAGACTAGTGTCTGCATATTAAAACTTAGCTGACTTAACCTGTCATGAGAAATCACATCTTCTGCCTCCAACGCAAACCTCTCTTTGTTACATAACAGAAGCACAAAGTTTTACAGAAATTTGTGTATCTTAAATATAAATATATAAAAACACATTAACCTTATAATTACAGGCACCCTTATACTGTGCACATCATAAGAATTTATGTTCTAACATTCCAAAATTAATAAAGCAATCTTATTATCAATGAAGTTAGTATCACAGTTTACATTCTAGTCCAAAGTTTTATATTATCTATGTTTTAATTTCTTTATTTAAAAACAACCCTTAAAGGAGAAATCTTAAAATTCAGTTTGATGAACAATTTCACAAAGTTTTAACTGTTAGATTTTCTAGCTGTGAGTTAGATATAGCAAGTACACAGAGAGAAGCTAGATTAATTGTTCTGTTTACACAGTCTTTGTTCAAGCTACTTAGGAGACACTGGAAGGAAAGAGAAATAAATTTCTTTGGATTCTAAAACATCAAAATATTAAATTTTGTGACAAAGTAAAAACTTACTATTAAGAATATAACATCCTTTGATGAAAAGTTAAAATGTATGTATATTTTTTCTACTTTTAATTTTAAATATTTCATTGCACAATATGTTGATGATAACACTCAAAATATTCAAAATCTGAGTGCAAATAACTAGAATACAAAAATAAAGAACCTTTAATTAAAATAATATTATTTTCGGTTTGCAAATTATTTGTAATCTTTAACAAAATTTTGCCAGGCATTGTGAAGATATATTAAGAAAGCTCAGAATTATCATATTGTTGCACTGTTTGTCATATCTTAATACAAACTATGCCAAATGGCCTATCCATGAGGTGAAATAAATGAAAGGATAATTTAAGAAAAATGATAATTTTTAATCCTCTAATTACTAAGTGTCCATGAACCACATGTACCCTTTTAATACATTTTTCTAAACTATTTATCCATCATATTACTTGTGAGCCTACAACCTTCCCAGAAAACAATTAACCACAAATATCATTAATATTGTAGTTAATATCACATTGTCTTTACACAGAAGATGAGTGATTCTCCAAAACTTGTGGTAAGCTCTTTTGTCTGATAGTTGTAACAGAAACAACTATAAAATTATTCAATATTATTAATACATAAATAGTATTTACACAACATAATAATTATTTTTAAAATTATCTAGTTACAGCAGGTAACTAATAATAAACGTTACAACAGGTGACTAATAACAAACGTTACAACAGGTGACTAATAACAAATGTTACAACAGGTGACTGATAACAAACGTTACAACAGGTAATAATAACAAACACTGATAACATTTGTATGTAAAAACTAACAATTAATTTTTCTTACATACAGTTAAGGGTATGATTTTTAAAATCCTATAGCAGCTACCTTATTTTAATTTTGTTCAATTGAATTGGCCTGGAAAGGAGTACAATTTATAAATTGGAGTACCTGAATTTAATAAAAGCTGTTTAACATTTGTTCCAACAAAAAAAATTAAACTATATTACCTATAGGACAAAAGTCAGAAAAAGCATTTAACATTTGCAAAATACTGAGATCAAACTTAGAATTCAAGTCTTGATGAGGAGATTAAAAAATTGTTGTTCCAGTCTTAAACATTTTCAAGCACAGCAATATATATGTCCCTAATTTTGAAACTGACAGATAAAGAGGAAAGCAGCTGGTCAACAGCAAAGTTTCAGGTTATTCTTTTCAACTGATACTCTTGTAATAAACCTACAAAGCAAAGGTATGGAGCAGATTTTGTGATAACAGGATGTAACTAGTGAATTCATTAACAACTGGCCAACATGATAAGAATGGTATTAAATCTGTAAACTACATGTCAGCATGAATACTGCAACTGAGTCAAGAGAATTAACTATGTACAACAAGATATATACATATACATTTATTAATGACTATGATCTCTAAAAACTCAAGTAGCTAGAATGGTGACATTTTTTTTAAAAATCTGAAAAAACAACTTTTATTAAGACTCAACTGGTTTCCTACCTTTTAACTAAAAGTTGTAAAAAGGGTTTTAATAGACATTGCTTATTCATTTTATTTTTATTTTATATATTTTTGAAAGCTAAACAGAGGTTATCTAAACTATCTGTCCCTAACTTTTACATGACAGAAGACAGCTAATACACAGTATCTACTAATGGTCTATTGATATAAGACCAAGTAGAGACCATGATTCTTAGAGTGCAACTATGTTCCCAAAGTCTGGAGAAACATTGTTTTGTAACTGCCATTAACTGGTGTTACACAAACCACTAAGCCACGACCAACCATAGACTTTTACATAAAAAGAGAAAATATGTTACTGTGTAACACTAGGGGAATTCAGGATATTTCAAAACATATTTCCTTACAGAATTAGAACTTAAAACTTACATACTATTAAGATATAGATTATTGGCTAAGTTTTCATGCCATAGTAACTGGTATAACAAACTCTCCATCATCCATAGTAAACAATAGCCAGGTTGAAAGAGTTAAACTTAAGCACCTTGCTTCATGATTCATTTTTATTTCTAATAATATTTTAGAGTGATCAAAATTTTATTTCTTAGTATATAAACAAACATAAATATCTTATTCTAATAAAATACATCCTAGTATCATATATTGTTTCAGACTTCTGAACAGAGAAAAAAAGCTAATTGTGAAAGTGTTGCTGAACTAAACTAAGAGTTGACAAAACTTAATTTTGAGAAAAAGAAAGATATAGTATTTTCAGTAAATTTTAAATTCCTGATATGTTTCTTTCTTTCTTATGGCCACATTTTTCAATTTTCCATTTAGATTTTATGAATGAATTAAAGAAAAACAAATGATTTTTCAACTATTTTTTTTCTATTACAAAGTTTCAAGAAATAACATCAAGTTTAAAGTATATTATATCTACGTACTGATATTCACCACTTGTCATGCTATCAAATGCTTATGACAAAAACTGAAACCTTTTACTAAAAAACAGCTTTGTGCAATTATAATAAAACAGTTAAACTTCCTTAAGGCAGTAAGCTAACAAGAACTTAGAAATTATATTTTTATTTAAAACATAACAGAGCTTCTTAAGACATGTTAATGCACCAAATATACACTTGTAACAGTCTTGTAGTAAACTACCCACAGTTGTTTGTTCAATACAAACTGAAATTCAGATGTATCACTGCTCACATGTTTTCTGTCTTACACACTTTACATTTGATAAACTGGTTTTGGCTAAATTTATGTTCCTGCACCTTGATGTAATTTTTATAGCAAATTAGTTTGTTGTTAGTGTGAAAGTATATATACCCCTTGTCTTTCATTACAAATATTAAATATTATAAATTCAAACAATTATTTATCTGTTAGTAAGAACTAGAGTATACAAATAATTACTAAACATTATATATCAAATTTATACACACCTTGTAACCACCAAAAGTAACAGATTTACAGATGAATGAATACACCCTATGTTCAAAGAAAGAAAACACAATAGTTAATTAATAACCTGCCTATAACTAAATAAATGTTTCCATAGCTAATACAAAAATCTATGGCAAGTCAAATTTTGTATACATGTGTAAAGAAGTAACATATCACTTAATATATGATTAAGAACTGAAACTATTAATGTTTGGAGAAACTCCATAATTACAGAATTGACAAAAGCAAAGACAAGTTTTTTTGGTTTTTTTTGCAAATACATGTGAAACATACAGCTGTCTTTATTTTTCTCAATTCTATATTACTTGACAGGTTTTTACCTTATAACAGTAATTATAAATTTTTTATTAGACAACTTATTTTCAGATGTTTATAATTACTTCCCATTTATATTTGTGACAAAACTAGTAACTCTACCTGCTGTCATTTTCAACTTTCTTAACTCAACTAACAAAAATATGGATGCTGCAAAAATGGGAATATGAAGAAACATCAATCTTGGTCATCCAAAGTTTCAAACAAAAAAGAACATTGAAAAGTGAGAAAACTCATCACTATAAACTCAGGAAGGTCTAGAAACATAGGACAGAATGATGACCAAATCCCCCAGTGCTTCGGGATGTGAGAAACAGATGAAAATAAAATCTTGGGAGAGGGTGATAAATCCTTTTGACAGTAACTTTGCCCAAAAGGTTTGACATTGCCTTAGACAAATATAAGAAAGAATAGGAGGGATAAGAATGGAAACAACAGAGGATAAAGAATGATGAGATAAAGTCAATGGATAAAACTTGGCAGAACAAATTCCAGAACTTTATAAAGACTTTCTTTTGGGTTTCAAGGGCCAGGAAAGCTACCATTTTAACAATATGATTATAATTGTGCTTTAAATTGACAAATGAGTACACAGTATTAATGTTAAGAGCTTAATTTGCAAAATAAATAAAGACAGTATTCAGAAACTATTTTGGTGTATTTCTAATTATTTAATAAAATATATTATATGTGTATCAATAAAACGTCAACTATCCAAGCCATGTTTTCAATTTCACAAATGTGTGGAATAATTTTCACTGACATAAATATTCTATGCACAAAAAGATCAATGTCCCAGTCTGTGTCACATTTCCATTTCTTCTTTGACTTGATCCAATCATGGTTTTTTCTCTTAATGACCTTTCAGAATAGATTCAGTTTCATCTCTACTGCTGCAGGTTTCACATTTTTCATCACTTGAGACTTCTTGGGTTTGTATGTCAAAGTACAATCGTTTTTCTCTTTTTTCAGTTAATCTAGGTTTTCTCACTTTTCTACCAAACTTTTCTGTTTCCAAATGCTTTTCTCACCCCTTTCACAAATATAATAATTTGCAGAATGATCTAGACTTACAGCATGCTTATTAGCATCATAAACTAGTTTTTGTGTTGTGTGTATCCTTTTGCTTAGGACATTCTCACCTTGGAGTTCACTGAGATTCCAGTCTCCAAACTAGTTTGTCCATATGACAAGACAGAAAGAATCTTCCATCACACTCTACAAATTTGGATACTTTATAAAGTGCTTTTCCAAAAATGCATCTGCTCTTTTATTCTCCGAGTTGAAATCACTAAATGTACTGAAATTAGCCATGAACTAATTGTGAAGAAACTGAGTAAACTCTTCTGTGATTTCATCAGTGTTTATTTTAACTAACTCAACAAAGGAGTTGAGAATCCTATTCAATTTCCTTTAAGAAATGTAACACTTTACAACAGCAAGACTTGCTGGGAAAAAGCAGATATTGTTTCTTACTACAGTTTATTATAATTAGCACTTTTTCAACAACGTCTTGGCCATTGCTAGTAATTCTGTTCTATACTGTATTCTGAACACCATTTTGTGCTTGTCACTTAGTTCTAGTTAAGAAAGAAGCCTTGTTGAAGAAAACCTAATGCCGATTTTATTATAAGCCAAGAGATCATCTTCCTGCAATTTATATCAATCCAATTTGAGCTTTGTATTCAATGTTTTCTATATATCTGGTTTCACAACAAGATTGAGCAGTTTTTTGTGATGACAAGAAACTTACTTGAAGTAAAAATGTATCTCAAGGCAGCCTTTGTGGATATTAAAACATTTATTAACATGACCTAAGAAGGTTTAAATGTTGTTCTCTACTTTATTTTAATAAAAGTTTTAACACCGAACCAGCCATCCTAAGATACACGAGCACAGTTTTCATCATGGTTTGGACATCACCACCCAGAAGAAGAGTCATGGGCTTGTCTGATTGCATTTTCTCAAGATAAGGTTGAACTAGCTGCTGACAAGGGGTGATTGCTGCAGTGTGTTTTATTAAACTGTACCAAAATAATCAGACAAAGACTATTTTAAGAAAAGGCCTATTGAGTTCCTTTTACAAACCATCAGACATATATTAGGCCTAAACACAGGTTCGTGATACAGGTTGATTTATTTGATACAATGTAGAAAAAAATTATTATTTTTTTATGATATATATGTATGTATATCATCAGTGAGTGAACACACCGAAAATGTCTACTCAAAACCACTAATAACAGACCTACAACAAACAGATCTATTTGAAAAACGAATAAGTTAATGATTTACTGGGCCTAACAACAATACATTGGAATGAGCAGCACACATGTGTGGCTTCACAGTTCCCTGCCTAAACTGATAACTCTTATCATTCAGTATCAAATAAAATTGATGTTGAAAGGTTTCATGCAAGCAATAAAAAAAACAAAAAAAATTGGACACATCTTAACTCTTAACATCCAAGTGCCAAATTGAGAGGCAGTATGGAGGCAGCCAGCTGCATTAGGATGTGATGTTGTAATAGGGACAATTACTAAAAGGAATGAATGTGTTTTTCTGACATGAACTGTAACCTGTTAGGATTGAAAATATAAAACACTGGTCACGATGTTGAATACATATGGTATATTATATGATGAGATCAAAATTGTTACTGATAAGAAAACTGATTCAATAATCATGGAAGATTTTAATTTTACACATTTAATGGAATCATATAGAATGTAACAGAGAGAAAATTTATTGAAGTGGTTCAGATTTTCTATACCAACTGGTGCTGTTTTAGGTTCTAGAAGTACTTCAGGGATTAATGCTTGAGTTATCTTTTAAGTGTATAATTAGCAATTTATCTTAATTTGTTGGTGAAATTAATCTTTGGGTACATCTAACTGTATTGAAGATTCTGAGGTATTACAGAATGAACTAAGTAAAATGGTAAGTTGAACAAATGTTTGTTAAATGATATTTAAATACAGTAAGTACAGGATAATTCATTTGACTTAAGTTAGATCACACATTCAATAAAGATGGAAACTAGCTCAAAGCATGAATAAAGAAAAGGTCTTTACATGGTAGAAAACAATTCACACAAGCCATTCAAAAAGTACTTCTTTTTGCTATAAATATAGCGAATATAATTTATGATGTATTTTAAAACATCACAATTAAACGATTTAAAGGATACCTCCTTATGTTAAGTCTCACTTGGCATTCCAAGTGAACAATTTTGGTCTTGTTATCCAAGATACTGACTTAATGAAATGTGTTCAACTAGGATTATTCCAGGGATGGAAGGATTACTTTATAGGGGCAGGGTAAGATCTTTCATCTTATTTTGTTGAGCTATACTCTGATGATAACTTAAAAGGACAACAGATTAGGTCTTGGAATGGACCAAATGAATTACATTTAAGGTAATTTCATTTTTCTAACAGGATCATTGAGTTATGGAACGAGTTGTTGTGAGTAATTACTTACAGTAATAATACTTCTTTAAAATCTGAGATGTAATACTACAAGCAACATCTTATAGCTACATTGAATTTGCAATAAAATACCTGTGTATAGTAATTAAAATCTACCTTGCATATCAACACTAATTTTAATACTACTACAAAAAGAATTCTTACATTATACTCGAGGTTTCCTTGCCAATGTCAAAGAATGCAGATAAAGCCTGTTTTGATCTGATTTGCACACACCATAGTCTGTAGTAAAAATTATATCCAAATTAAAAAAATTTAATAACAAATTATACAAATCAGAGCACCTGAGTAAAAGCAAAATTTATTTATTTGATACTAAAGTATTGGATGTTTCAATATTATTTTAATCTAAACAACTCAAAACTGACCCAAATGTCAAAATCCATAAACACACACAGTTAAGATTATAATTTGACTACTTGTAATTTATGCTTGAATTTTTTTTAACTTATCAACTTTTAAATTGGAAGGAACAACAACATGATGTAGTCATTATTAACCTGGTAAAAGAGCATTCTAAACAACAATTTTTCTTTCTGATGACCCACAAGTTTATGAACAAAATTATAAATACCTTGTACTTAAACTGATTACATGAAAAGTTATTTCAACAACTATAAAACTTGTTGTATAATATTACACAAACAAAGATTATTAACACAAACTAGCTCACCATTGGCAGTGCTATGGCTCAACTTTGAACTTTCCAATAAGAATATGACACAGAAGTTGTTTTATTAAAATAAGTTTTTAACTTGATTGATAACTCTGAATTTCAGTTTTGCCTTAAAAACCTGAGAATCAATTAAACCAACAGGTTTTTATGATTGTCTTCAAAATATATACACTAATTACAGAAACAATATGAACTGTTCATCACATAAATGTTCTTAAGTTCTAGAAGCATCACTCTGTCTGGTTTAAATTTTGAGGATGAAATAAATATTTTACTATTAATATTTCAAAACATCTGTTGGTACAGAAGTTAAGCTGTTTTAAGATCTACCATTACTATGATTACAATTAGTAAAATTTGTATTTCTCTACCAAACCCCTTTCTCTAGTTACAACAATAACTGACTCCAATGTCACTGACCTTCCAAGAATGTGTGGAAATAATCCTGTTATAACATTAATCCATGATATCTGTTGTGCACATTTCAAACAGTTATAAACAGGACTTACAAAATCAGAGTTATGCATGACTCTTTTATCATAATTTAATTACCACATTCTTTGTTATTATTATTCAATATGTTCTATGACCATTCTTGCACGTAAATTTCATAAAATAAGAACATTCATTTCATGTTACTATTATTAATTTATGTGCATAAAGAATGTATTTTCCATAAATGCATTGCTCATAAGTTTGATCCTTGGTGTTAAATGAAAACAAGAGAACATAAACAATGTAGAAAAAATATACAATCCAAAAGTGAACAATAAAATGATTACAAACCAGAATATACAAAAAGGAGGAATTAGTAAAATTACACTTTTCAAACAATTTTAATTAAATGATGAACTTATATGTAGTATTTTGATTTGTATTTTACTAACTAAAGAGAAGCTATATTCATATAGGATTTTCTATAACTCAATGACAATTAGTAAATCAAATAGGCTTTACATTTATATTTAATATTGTGATGAATTAGGTGTAATACCTGAAGAAAACGTTATTTTATTTTATATATTTCAGAATGAAAATGTTTATTTTGGTACAAAAGTTTAAAAACAAAATATAATGTTGTCTTTATGTACTAAATTAATTTATATTAAGCATATTTCAAATATAGGAGTTACTTAGAATAAGAAAGAGTAATACCATTGTCACCATTTTATTATGTTTAAATAAAATTAATTCTCTTCTTAGTAGCAAATTATTTAAAATTTTTATTCAGATATCAAAATCATGAAATTCAGTATATAATTAAAAATGAAATATAAATTATGATAGTATATAGTCTAATTCTCTTCTTAGTAGTAAAATATTTAAAATTTTTATTCAAAAGATCAAAATCGTAAAATTCAGTATATAATTAAAAATGAAATATAAATTATGATAGTATATAGTTTAGTCCTCTTCTTAGTAGCAAAATATTTAAAATTTTTATTCAAAAGATCAAAATCCTAAAATTCAGTACATAATTAAAATGAAATATAAATTATGACAATATATAGTTTAGTCCTCTTCTTAGTAGCAAAATATTTAAAATTTTTATTCAAAAGATCAAAATCCTAAAATTCAGTATAGAATTAAAAATGAAATATAAATTATGACAATATATGGTTTACTTTGACTATTTAAATTTAAAATAAAAATCCTTTTAATCAAAAGTGACCATGTTCATATTTTAAATTTCATACCTAATTTCTTATTTATTTTGCACACAAAAAACAACCTTAAAATACTGCAAATAATTTGTTTTCATCTACCACTGTTCAATATTTTGTCCATAAAAAATCTACAATTTGTACAATAACATTAATGAGTTAAATACTGATCAAGAAGAATTCTCTTGGCCTAGCTGTCAACACACAGCTACACAGAGAAATACCATCTAAAGTATAAATTAACCCAATTCATAAAGCTGGTTTTTTATAATGTTCACAGTTACATACCTGTCTAAGCAGCTGGACTGGACAATTGTTTTCTAATGCTAACATCAGCAAAGAATAAATCAAGGAACCTCCATCATCTCTACCTGAGAAAATAAATGTATATGATAAATAACAAATTTTGTTCATGTAAAAATCCATAGAAGTAAAACTGTTAGATAAGCACACTCATTGTTAAAATTTATCTTAAGATGGCTGGTATGGGTATTAAAACTTTTATTAAAATAAAGTAGAGAACAACATTTCAACCTTCTTAAGCCTTAACCTTCTTTAGGTTAAAAAAAAGAGAGTTTTGAGAAGTGAAATTCAAGTGAATTTCTCATCACAAAACACTCATTGTTAATTCACTGTTCTTTTGGGGGATTACATACATACTATATTATCAAAAGTACTGTAATATAAATATATGACAAGGTGGTTATGTTTCATTTTTGAGATTTCATTTAATAGGATATGAAATTACAGCTGACAATAGTTAATAACACTTAATACCAACCATTGACAAACATCTGATAAAATATTTTTATTCCAGTGTTTGTGTGTGTGTGTAAGTATATATTTTCTAATAAACAAAAATAAAAAACTGAACAAATCAGAAGAATCCCTATGGTACAGACATGGGATATAAAATGTATCATAGGTTTCAGAGGTGACTGAAGAAGTGGGACCCACACTGTGATGGGGATAAATGAATTGTCAGTTTCAAACTCAACTGTGAGTTTCACAAAAAGAAATACATAAATAAATAATAATAAAATAATCAAAATAAATAAAAATTAGGAGAGCAAGATATGAGTACTCAAGCCCATAATGTCTCACATCTGTATCATCCTTTACTACCTGCAAACTGTTGTGGGAAGGTGACTGTTCTCCAAAGTAAAGAAAATGTAATAATAATAATAAGGTACTAACACTTGAGTGTAAGCAAGATAAACTGCAGCATTTTTTATTTTTGTTTGGGTTTGTTTTTAATGCAGTTTTTTCCTACTAATTTTATTTTACTTGACAATCAAGTATTAATCTTTATTTATATGTAGACAGGCTGGTGGTCCTACACATGCAAGGAAAGATATCAACAGTAACTATTAAAAATCACTCACATAACATTTTTTTGCAGAAAATAAAAAAGGGAATCTCAGTATATTAGAAAGCATACAAATGAAAAGTTACATACCGAACAAGTTTCTTCCCACCACACACAACAAAAAAATGAATACGTATACATATCCTAACATAAATATCTAGAGTGTATCTCTACATAGCACTAATACTTACTTAGTGTAAAACATGCTTCTAACTTAAAAAGCAGAAACCTTACCACTGAATATTATTATTCACATCAGGTTAACCATTTTGCTATGGGCTCAGTGTAATATACAAGTTCATCTATACAACTGCACACATTAAGTATTTGCACTATAACTTTTGATGCAGCATGTATCTTCACAAAATTTGGTAAAGATTACAAATATTTTGTGTATAAAGATATCAGATTTTAATTTTATTAAAGATTCTTTGTGAATCTGAGTGCAAACTGATTTCATGTTATGATTAAAAAAATTATTATTTGTTTAAAAATCTCAGATATTATTTTCACAATCTCTAAAACCTCCTAAGTACTTTCAAACACTTATTTTCAGCAAGACTTTGTTTTATGTTATTTTCTCTACTCTAACTATGTGTGATCTGTCATTTGACCAACCTCGCAACCATCATAAAAACTTTGGAAATAAATGTAAATGAAGTTTTTCATGCTAGAATGACTACATATTATAACACAAAAAGACAGTAATATAAAACTGACCTTTAGTCTTTCCTGTCTTGGCTGCATTTTAGTGGACTAATATTTTATAATACAGTCACATTTCAATTATTGTACATTATACTCATAACTAATTACTATTTAGAAATAAGTTATGGAGCTTATTTTTCTTAAATATTGAATGATAAAAAATAAAGAAGTAAAGCAAACAATTATCTCTTCTTGCTACAATTTTTGTACTCAGTTGCTGCTCTAAGTCTTTTAAAATTTTGCATATAAAGGATAACTGAACTGATACCATAGAATTTAACTGTAATTTATTAAGCTTAGTACCTAAAATGTATTTAGATTTAGTAAAACATGAAATTTCAATCAGACTAAAGACACAACCTATCTTGAAATTTTGGTTTGAAAGAACGTGGCAGCTTTTTTACAGATTAAAAGAGCTGAGTAAACTACTCTGGAGGATATTCTAAACTTTTGATTGGTTATTCACATATCATTTTGAAGTAAGTGTACATAACTAACCATATGGTGAAAGAAGCCGCTAGGTTTGATTCAGTATGCAAGTCGTATCTCAGCAAAATAAAAGATATAAGGTTCTCATTTTTCATTCTAGCCTGATAATATTAATAATTTGAGTTTCTAATTAGTATGAAACTATAGACTTAGTATTTTGGGATCACAGTCATCTGATTTTAACCAATGCTGCATTCAAAATACTACACAACTCACTGAAATCTATATTCAGATTCTTTAAATATTTAACCTTTAACTTAAGAAATTAACTTATGTATGTACATAGTATTAAAGTTTGAATTATAATCTACAATGTGATTCCAAATTTATTGACCTAAATTCATAAAATAGTAGTTCAATAAAATTTTGAATGTAAGCCAACAAACACAATGACATCACGTTTGAGATGTATTTAGGAGGTTTTAAGAGATTATGCAAAAAGATTTGAGATTTTGGCAATGAAAAGTAGTTTTTTCAGTCATAACATGAAATCACTTTGCACCCTATTTTCACAAGCAAATCTTTAGTAAAGATATTTCATTAAAAAGTTTGATTTTTTTTGTATACAAAATACTTGTAATATTTAGTAAAAGTCTACCAAATTTTGTGAAGATACACATGCAATACCAAAAGTTATAGTTCAAATACTTAACATGTGCAAATTTGAAGGTGAAGTCGTATATAATACCGAGCCAGTAGCTAAAGGATTAAATAATTCTCCTTTTCATCAAAGTCCACAAGACAGATTCAATAACTTCAGAATGCCATTCAATAAGACAATTTATTTCTTCTCTATATCTGTTATTACAAGCTATGAAACTCACTTTAGAAATTGTCCATTATGACTTAAACCAAAAGTCAATCTAACTTCACTTTTACAAACATACTTGCATTAATTTGAGACATTATGATGTAACAGTACTCAATTTAAGCAACAAGAAAAATTCAGAAGGTTTGAGTAATGTGACATTAATTCATAACTGGTTTTTAAAGAGTTAGGTAAACAAATCTGCAATAAACTATTTCTTCCAAGTTATACATTTCCTGTAATGAAAATATATTTGTGATAGGTATTTATCTCCTCTCTCAAATATAGCAATATGGTTCAGTGCTACCCTCTATATGCAAAATTCTTTGCATGCCACAAGTCTTCAACTTTCACAAACCACACAATCAATGTGATTCAACTGCACCTCACATGTAAATCAAGTGACAGCACTCTACTAATACAAGTGCAACACACCCTCCCTCTATTCCATTTCTACTGTTTTGACAGAAATTGTAATCACCAGTTTTCAGTATAAAGGAGGTGTGACAAGTATCTATAGGATATATATTTTCAATATATTCTTCTCACATATACAACTGGAATCTCACACTAAACAAGTAATTTTTCTTGATTAGTACAAGAAAAAAAGAAGCATCCATCACAAGCTTCTGAAGAACATGCAAAAAAACAGGAGATCATCAAAGTAGAAGATCCTATGTAGGAGACCACACAACTTCTGTTACAGGTATATTCTACACCCAATGTTGTACCCATGCATTACTTCCACTAAAATGTGTAACTAGAATAGGCAGAGTCCAGTGATAATGATAGAAATAAGTATCCTTCAAAAGCATATGACAGACACCATAAGTGTGATCCCAACAAGGAACACACATGGGAAACCACACCACTTCTGTACCAGGTATACACTATGCAAAGTGTGGAAACAGGTGTCACATATATGGGTGGAAAGTGAGAAGAGCACAATCAAATGGGAGAGAAAGAAAGAAACACTAAGTGAGTTTGAATCCAAACAACAATACACTGGAATCTCAGTCCCCATGAAGAAAGACTAGACAAGAACCATCTACAATCAGATATGTGAGGAATGTACTCAAAATGTGTTGAGTCGCTAAGGCAAGTGGCTCATCAACTCCAGTCCAAACCCAAGCAGCATCAGGATTACTACTTCTGACTTGTGATTGGAGGAGGATCCCCACCATCTTTATCTCAAGGTTAGTAGAACAGTATTATACACATACCTAACCAATCTACTAAAAGAAGCAAAAGAGCAAATCCACAACCACACACACATACAACAGTCCAACACTCAAATGATGGTGTGAAGGGACGTACCAGTGTGGCATTTTGCATTGCAGGAAAAAAACAAACACTGTTAGGAGAAAAAAGACACCTCTTATAACAACCAATCTCCCAACAGTTTAAAACTAGGAAACCCTCTGTTGAGACACTCAGACCTGAAAACAGTAATGGTGCTCAAAGCAACAATAATAATTTCAGAAATTGTAAAACAAACTTAAGAAGTCATATTAAACCATGAAGAATTCAAAAGAGAAAACAAAATTAATAAACAAAGGTAAATTATCTCTGCAAACGACTACAGAAACAATTAACTGTAGCAAATCAAGTTAATCATTACTTCACAAAAGAAATGGAATGAACACTTGAAGGAAAAGAGTTAACAACTGAAAAACATCTGCTCTCAATCACTGTCTAATAAGAAGTAAAAGTTCATTGTAAAGGGAGTCGCACAAGTCAGGAGGGTGTGTCACACTCCTATTGGGAGTTTACATGACAATTTACATGCCAGACACAGTTGAGCCACATGGAAGTTCAAGGATTATGGCATGACAAACATTTCTGCACACAGAAGGCAGCACTGAATGAAAATAATTATACATGTGAAAAGAAGTACTGTACTACACCACAAACTTCACAATCTGGATTCAATCTATAATCAAAACATATTCAACTTACCCACAACACATCTAGAATTCCATATGCAAAGTCTTTGTTCCCTAACAGATCATCTAGGACTAGGTTAACAACCTGACAAATGTACAAAAAATACATGTATATACACACTATTTTATTATGCCATCCCACATTATGTTCAACATATAAAGCACTTAAATTCAAACTAACATACAGAACTCATATTCTTAATTTTCCATGGTCTTTTTCAATTTCTTATAACAATACATGCATAGTTCATTCATAAAGTTCATTTACTGTTTATTGTACTTTTTAATCAGTCAAAATGATTCATTTTATAATCATGCTATTCTTTATAACACACTACATTAGTTCTTGTAGATGATTATAAGCAGCTACACATCTTCCTTAAGCATTCGTGATGAGCCCAATCAAGTTCACAGATTAATCCCACACTCTTTAAATGAAAGTAGTTTTATGGGTTTTATTAAATATTGGACCAAATAAAGTGTGGAAAAACCCCATAAAACTCTACCCTTTCATAAAAAAAGATATTACTTTATGGTAAGTAACCAGAACTATTATACAGCCAATCAAATTTTATTTAACAATACCAAACTGATTCACGCTACAACGTGTAACATTGACATCCACTGCATTAATGATCACATGCCTAGAAAGTACTAGTTTATTCCATTCTTTCTCCTCCATAAATTGTGAAACAAAGTTACCCTGTCTATTATAAATTGTATATGTGATTACTTAGTAAGTTACTTAGTTGTAGCATTTCTATGTTTGAAACCTGCTATAAGAATAGTTTTACTAAAGTTAATTTTATTTATTTATACAATAGTCATAAATTGTAGGAAAAGACATCATATTACTCATCATCAAATGCAATTACAAACAATGATTTATTTATAAAACAAACTCATAATATATAAGGGTGTCAATAATAAACTCTTATTCACTGTGCTATATGTAATACTCCCATTAATTTATGGGGCAGCCAAAACAATAAAGATTACAAACAATGTATATGAGCATGTTAGATGGATGTGGCTAAATCAGTCAATATAAGAATTAAATGTATGATCTTCTATCAAAGCATGTTACAACTATACTTCAAATATTTTATAATACATAAACAGTACTGAATACCTTCTTTATAAGGTGCATATGGTGACATAAATGCCATGTACACAGAGTAAGTTTTCAGTTTATCACTATTGATACATTTATAAATAGTGGTGTTATAAAAACAGATACTTTTCTTCATACCTCACTTATATTTCTGAGTTTTTATACAAGTCTTTACAAAAAGTCTTCACACTTAGCCTATAATTGCTGGCCTCTCAAAAGTAAAATGTATGTATCAGGAATTGACAGTAAAAAAAATGAACTTAACTGGTCAATATGCTGATGATGGATGGTTTGGCTTTAAGAAAATATGTATTAAAATCAGCAGAATCTACAATAAACAGGAACAATAGACCAGACATCAAGTACTTGCCCACCAGAATGGTTCTCACAGCTCCCATTCTCTGTGCAGTTAATCAATAAGAAAATTGAATCACAAGTTTTTGGAAGTATTTCTGTTACAGTGGGCAGCCATAAAGCATTCTCTATGCACAAGGTAATATAGGACATAACATACAATTACCCAATAAAAAAATTCACAGATGTTGAAATAATTTAAGAGGAGCCCCCAGTGGCACAGCTGCATTTCTGCGGGTTTATACTGCTAAAATCCTGGTTTCCATACCCGTGGTGAGCAATGCATGGATACCCCTTGTGTAGCTTTGTGCTTAAAACAAATAACAACAAGTTTACGAAGAATTGTTTAAAGTATAACACAGTACTGTTCCTCAACATACAGATGAAAAATTATTCCTGTTTACAAAAATGGAAACTGTCTGACAGAATATTTCTTAATCATTTCTCTAATATGTCAATGTATGTATAACCACAACAATCTGACTATAATTCTTAAGCCTCTTGAACTGACTAAAAGAACAACAGTGGGAAATTATCATTACTTAAACTTAAGTCAAATTATTTACTGACAAACTAACTCAGTGTAAAATCTGTGTGAAATTAGATTTAAACCAAAAACATGAACTTTTTTCTCACACGTTTATTGCTCGACAGATGACCCAAATGACCACACGTGGAGCTCCATGAAGTTCAGGCATAGCTCTCGCTAATTTAGAAACAAATGTAGACAGAAATATTTGATTTTGAGAATGCATGTTTTATTAAATTCACAGAAGTTTCTCCTAGCATTAAGGTTCACATATCAATTCGCAATATTACGAAAATTACGGGGTCACATAAGATGTAACCTCATGTTTTCACCAATGAATAAAAACTGTCTTGAGATCGAGCTAATTAGTCAAAGATATATATTAAAACAAATTATTTATTGATCTTGAAGTGGTATAATGTCAGGATACTGTTATTGATATTGAAGTGGTATAATATCAGGATAGTGTCATTGATCTTGAAGTGGTATAATGTCAGGATGTTGTTATTGATCCTGAAGTGGTATAATGTCAGGATGTTGTTATTGATCCTGAAGTGGTATAATGTCAGGATATTGTTATTGATATTGAAGTGGTATAATGTCAGGATGTTGTTATTGATCCTGAAGTGGTATAATGTCAGGATATTGTTATTGATATTGAAGTGGTATAATGTCAGAATATTGTTATTGATATTGAAGTGGTATAATGTCAGAATATTGTTTTTGATATTGAAGTGGTATAATGTCAGGATATTGTTATTGATATTGAAGTGGTATAATGTCAGGATATTGTTATTGATATTGAAGTGGTTTAATGTCAGGATGTTGTTATTGATCCTGAAGTGGTATAATGTCAGGATATTGTTATTGATATTGAAGTGGTATAATGTCAGAATATTGTTATTGATCCTGAAGTGGTATAATGTCAGAATATTGTTATTGATCCTGAAGTGGTATAATGTCAGGATATTGTTATTGATTTGAAGTGGTATAATGTCAGGATATTGTTAATGATATCAGTCTGTTGTTTTTTATTTCTTATAGAGCTACATGTAGCAGTGTATTTTGTTTTTATTTCTTATAGAACTATATGTACCCGTGTATTTTGTTTTTATTTCTTATAGAGCTACATGTACCAGTGTATGTTGTTTTTTATTTCTTATAGAGCTATATGTACCAGTGTATTTTGTTTTTTATTTCTTATAGAGCTACATGTACCAGTGTATGTTTTTTTTAATTTCTTATAGAGCTACATGTACCAGTGTATGTTTTTTTCATTTCTTATAGAGCTACATGTACCAGTGTGTTTTTTATTTCTTATAGAGCTATATGTACCAGTGTATGTTACTTTTTTCCTTATTTGTTTTATAACTACATGTATCAGCGAAATGTATTTTATTATTTCATGTTTACTGTGTCAATACATGTACCAGCAAAATGTATTTTATTATTTCCAATTTTGTTTTTTTATTATACAGCTAAACATACCAGTAGATATTATTATCTATTTGTTTTACAGCTGCATCTACCAGTGTATGCTATTATCTATTTGTTTTACAGCTACATTTACCAGTGGATGCTATTTTCTATTTGTTGTACAGCTACATCTACCAGTGAATGCTATTTTCTATTTGTTGTACAGCTACATATACCAGTATATATTATTTTCTATTTGTTGTACAGCTACATCTACCAGTAGATATTATTTTCTATTTGTTGTTTATTGTGTAGCTACCTGTACCAGTGGACGTTATTTTCTATTACTTTTTATTATATAGCTATGTGTACCAGCATATGTTATTTTCTATTTTTTATGATACAGGTACATGCATCAGTGAATGTAATTTTTATTTCTTTCATGTACTTGATATGTTCATATGATTTTGTAATGAAGAATGTGGTGCTGTTTCTAAATAAAATTATGAGAAGTAATACGTTCAATATTTTTATTTCACTATTCCTTAATTCAGCTGATATCTACATATAGAAAACACTGTGAATGCAGATCTTGTGTTTTCCAAATAATCAAAAAACTAAGAATACTCTAATATGTTTCTTGAATATGTTTTTTCTTAAAAACTTCTTGCTGCCTATTCGATTTCCTATGCTATGTAGTAAGATAGCTACAATGCTTCTTTTCTGCCACTTGGTACGATGTCTGCAAAATGATGCAGATAAATGTTTTTTTAAAAGTGTCTGGATGATAACACTGGAAAGTATTATTATACCTTATGTATGTTTATATTAATAGATCAGGAACTATTACCACAGATTTGATATACTTATATTATATAAGAAAGTATTAAGTATGCTTATATTAATAAGGCACTGGAAGTTATTGTGTATTGTTTCTACTTCATATAATATTACAGTGAAAAAGCAGTGAAGGTCACACTTCTGGGCAAAAATTCATTTGTAGGACATTGACATATTCTAGATTCTGCATCAGAAATTCTAAAACTTTCATACTCAAGAACAAAATAAACACAATTATTTATTGCCATATGTTTCATAGCAGCAATAGCATGATCCACTTAATACTTCCAATGTTATAAAACTGTGTTGTCACACTCATGGATGCACACACATTAAGAGCTTCTACTAAGTTTTAATATCTAACACACACTGACTACTTCTACTAAGTTTTAATATCTGACACACACTGAGAGATTCTACTAAGTTTTAATATCTAACACACACTGAGAGCTTCTACTGAGTTTTAATACCTAACACACATTGAGAGCTTCTACTAAGTTTTAATATCTAACACACACTGACTACTTCTACTAAGTTTTAATATCTAACACATACTGAGAGCTTCTACTGAGTTTTATTATCTAACACATACTGAGAGCTTCTACTAAGTTTTAATATGTAACACACACTGAAAGGTTCTACTAAGTTTTAATATCTAACACATACTGAGAGCTTCTACTAAGTTTTAATATCTAACACACACTGAAAGCTTCTGCTAAATTTTAATATCTAACACACACTGAGAGCTGCTACTGAATTTTAATATCTTACACTCACTGAGAGCTTCTACTAAGTTTTAATATCTAACACACACCGAGAGCTTCTACTGTGTTTTAATATCTAACACTCACTGAGAGCTTCTACTAAGTTTTAATATCTAACAGTAATTAAGGGTATCTACTAAGTTTTAATATCTAACAGTAATTAAGGGTATCTACTAAGTATTAATATCTAACAGTAATTAAGGGTATCTACTAAGATTTAATATATAACACTCATTTGGAGTTTTTACTATGTTTTAATATCTAACAGTAATTAAGGGTATGTACTAAGTTTTAATACCTAAGTGTAATGTGAGATATCTACTAGCTTTTCATATCTAATTGTTTTTAAAGGTATCTAGAAAGTTTTAGTAATTAACTGATATGAGAAGCAATCACTAAAGTACAAAATGAAACTCACATATTAAACTGAGTATTCCTCTTAAAGACAAACTACTATTTGGAATGTCTACTAAGTTGTAAGTATGTCGTTGATGTATTAATATCAAACTCTGAAACAGAACTGTCAACTTATTTCTAACATTATATATACAACATACATCATCTTGTCTAAAATAAAATTTTAAACAACAGATTAAATCTCATATCAAATAATAATACAGAAACAAAAACCTTCACGGTGTAAATAATTAAACAGTATCACACCAAAGATTATGAAACTAAAAATATTAATCAAAATAAGAATCTTGCAAGTTCATCTTACAATATAAAATATTTAGTGTAGGAAAGAAGCAGATGGGTTTGGCTCAATACAACCATAAAATGCTGTTGTGCAGAATCACAGTGGGTATTAACTGTGGTATTTGTATTTCTACTGACACCAATCATGGTGGCTGTAAACTGTGAAGTTTGTATTCTACTGCCTAACCACAGTGGCTGTTAACTGTGGTATTTGACATGGTGGCTGTAAACATCACAGTGGCTGTTTACTGTGGTGTTTGTATTCTACTGACACCAATCATGAAGTGTATTCTACTGCCAGTAATCACAGTGGCTGTGTGTGTATTTCTACTGACACCAATCATGGTGGCTGTAAACTGTGAAGTTTGTATTCTACTGCCAGTAACCACAGTGGCTGTTTACTGTGGTGTTTGTATTCTACTAACAGTAATCATGGTGGCTGTTAACTGTGGTGTTTGTATTCTACTAACAGTAATCATGGTGGCTGTTAATTGTAGTGTTTGTTTCTACTGACTGTATTCATTACTTGGTGCCTATTTTAGATAACAACTTGCTCTTCCAACAAGGTTTTCTGCACTTCCTATTACTTCCATTGTCTGTTCTCTGTGGTTCTGATCTTTGTTTTGATTATCTGCAGAGAAATGTATTATCTTACTGTAATGAAATATATCTTTAATTCTTATTGTGTAGATTGATGAGCGTGTAGAATATTTAATGTTATAATATTATTCTATAATAATATAATAATGTTATGTTGTGTTATTTTAACCAAACATAAAGTCAGCCAAACAGTGGAAAATAATTGAAAATATTACACTGACTCAATACAATATTACTAATACCCTGACTCAATACAATATAACTAATACCCTGACTCAATACAATATAACTGATACCCTTACTCAATACAATATAACTAATACCCTGACTCAATACAATATAACTGATACCCTGACTCAATACAATATAACTGATACCTGACTCAATACAATATTACTAATACCCTGACTCAATACAATATAACTGATACCCTTACTCAATACAATATAACTAATACCCTGACTCAATACAATATTACTAATACCCTTACTCAATACAATATAACTGATACCCTTACTCAATACAATATAACTGATACCCTTACTCAATACAATATAACTAATACCTTACTCAATACAATATTACTGATGCCCTTACTCAATACAATATAACTGATGCCCTTACTCAATACAATATAACTGATGCCCTGACTCAATACAATATTACTAATACCCTGACTCAATACAATATTACTAATACCCTGACTCAATACAATATTACTAATACCCTGACTCAATACAATATTACTAATGCCCTGACTCAATACAATATAACTGATACCCTTACTCAATACAATATAACTAATACCCTGACTCAATACAATATAACTAATGCCCTGACTCAATACAATATAACTAATACCCTGACTCAATACAATATAACTGATACCCTTACTCAATACAATATAACTGATACCCTGACTCAATACAATATTACTAATACCCTGACTCAATACAATATAACTGATACCCTGACTCAATACAATATAACTGATACCCTGACTCAATACAATATTACTAATACCCTTACTCAATACAATATAACTGATACCCTTACTCAATACAATATAACTAATACCCTGACTCAATACAATATTACTAATACCCTGACTCAATACAATATAACTGATACCCTTACTCAGTACAATATAACTGATACCCTTACTCAATACAATATAACTGATACCCTGACTCAATACAATATTACTAATACCCTTACTCAATACAATATAACTGATACCCTTACTCAATACAATATAACTAATACCCTGACTCAATACAATATAACTAATACCCTGACTCAATACAATATTACTAATACCCTGACTCAATACAATATTACTAATACCTGACTCAATACAATATTACTAATACCCTTACTCAATACAATATAACTAATACCCTGACTCAATACAATATTACTGATACCCTGACTCAATACAATATTACTAATACCCTGACTCAATACAATATAACTGATACCCTTACTCAATACAATATAACTGATACCCTTACTCAATACAATATAACTAATACCCTTACTCAATACAATATAACTAATACCCTGACTCAATACAATATAACTGATACCTGACTCAATACAATATAACTAATACCCTTACTCAATACAATATAACTAATACCCTTACTCAATACAATATAACTAATACCCTGACTCAATACAATATTACTAATACCCTGACTCAATACAATATAACTGATACCCTTACTCAATACAATATAACTGATACCCTTACTCAATACAATATAACTGATACCCTTACTCAATACAATATAACTAATACCCTGACTCAATACAATATAACTAATACCCTGACTCAATACAATATTACTAATTGCCTGACTCAATACAATATAACTGATACCCTTACTCAATACAATATAACTGATACCCTTACTCAATACAATATAACTGATACCCTGACTCAATACAATATTACTAATACCCTGACTCAATACAATATTACTGATACCCTGACTCAATACAATATAACTGATACCCTTACTCAATACAATATAACTGATAACCCTTACTCAATACAATATAACTGATACCCTGACTCAATACAATATTACTAATACCCTTACTCAATACAATATAACTGATACCCTTACTCAATACAATATAACTAATACCCTGACTCAATACAATATTACTAATACCCTGACTCAATACAATATTACTAATACCCTGACTCAATACAATACTAATACCCTGACTCAATACAATATTACTAATACCCTGACTCAATACAATATTACTAATACCCTGACTCAATACAATATTACTAATACCCTGACTCAATACAATATAACTGATACCCTTACTCAATACAATATAACTGATACCCTTACTCAATACAATATAACTAATACCCTGACTCAATACAATATAACTAATACCCTGACTCAATACAATATAACTGATACCCTTACTCAATACAATATAACTAATACCCTGACTCAATACAATATTACTAATACCCTGACTCAATACAATATAACTGATACCCTGACTCAATACAATATAACTAATACCCTTACTCAATACAATATAACTAATACCCTTACTCAATACAATATAACTAATACCCTGACTCAATACAATATTACTAATACCCTGACTCAATACAATATAACTGATACCTTACTCCATACAATATAACTGATGCCCTTACTCAATACAATATAACTGATACCCTTACTCAATACAATATAACTAATACCCTGACTCAATACAATATTACTAATACCCTGACTCAATACAATATTACTAATACCCTGACTCAATACAATATAACTGATACCCTTACTCAATACAATATAACTGATACCCTTACTCAATACAATATAACTAATACCCTGACTCAATACAATATAACTGATACCCTGACTCAATACAATATAACTAATACCCTTACTCAATACAATATAACTAATACCCTTACTCAATACAATATTACTAATACCCTGACTCAATACAATATTACTAATACCCTGACTCAATACAATATTACTAATACCCTGACTCAATACAATATTACTAATGCCCTTACTCAATACAATATAACTGATACCCTTACTCAATACTACCCTGACTCAATACAATATAACTAATACCCTGACTCAATACAATATAACTAATACCCTGACTCAATACAATATTACTAATACCCTGACTCAATACAATATAACTGATACCCTGACTCAATACAATATAACTGATACCCTTACTCAATACAATATAACTGATACCCTGACTCAATACAATATAACTAATACCCTGACTCAATACAATATTACTAATACCCTGACTCAATACAATATTACTAATACCCTGACTCAATACAATATAACTGATACCCTTACTCAATACAATATAACTGATACCCTTACTCAATACAATATAACTAATACCCTGACTCAATACAATATTACTAATACCCTTACTCAATACAATATAACTGATACCCTTACTCAATACAATATAACTAATACCCTGACTCAATACAATATTACTAATACCCTGACTCAATACAATATTACTAATACCCTGACTCAATACAATATTACTAATACCCTGACTCAATACAATATTACTAATACCCTGACTCAATACAATATAACTGATACCCTTACTCAATACAATATAACTGATACCCTTACTCAATACAATATAACTAATACCCTGACTCAATACAATATAACTAATACCCTGACTCAATACAATATAACTGATACCCTTACTCAATACAATATAACTAATACCCTTACTCAATACAATATAACTAATACCCTGACTCAATACAATATAACTGATACCTGACTCAATACAATATAACTAATACCCTTACTCAATACAATATAACTAATACCCTTACTCAATACAATATAACTAATACCCTGACTCAATACAATATTACTAATACCCTGACTCAATACAATATAACTGATACCCTTACTCAATACAATATAACTGATACCCTTACTCAATACAATATAACTGATACCCTTACTCAATACAATATAACTAATACCCTGACTCAATACAATATAACTAATACCCTGACTCAATACAATATAACTAATACCCTGACTCAATACAATATTACTAATACCCTGACTCAATACAATATAACTGATACCCTTACTCAATACAATATAACTGATACCCTTACTCAATACAATATAACTGATACCCTTACTCAATACAATATAACTAATAACCTGACTCAATACAATATAACTAATACCCTGACTCAATACAATATAACTAATACCCTGACTCAATACAATATTACTAATACCCTGACTCAATACAATATAACTGATATACTCAATACAATATAACTGATACCCTGACTCAATACAATATTACTAATACCCTGACTCAATACAATATAACTGATACCCTTACTCAATACAATATAACTGATACCCTTACTCAATACAATATAACTGATACCCTGACTCAATACAATATTACTAATACCTGACTCAATACAATATAACTGATACCCTTACTCAATACAATATAACTGATACCCTTACTCAATACAATATTACTAATACCCTTACTCAATACAATATTACTAATACCCTGACTCAATACAATATTACTAATACCCTGACTCAATACAATGTTACTAATACCCTGACTCAATACAATATTACTAATACCCTGACTCAATACATTTTGAACACGTTATTAACCCAGGTAATTAAAATGTAAAACAAACATTTTGGAAGTTGATGTCCCAGACTAATAAAAGTGCATAAGTTTATCAATAAGAAAACCATAGTTTCCTCAAGAGCTTTTAAAGGACTAAAACATAGAAATATCATTAGGATAAAATGAACAGATTATGTAAGTTTACAAAGGGTGAAGACAATGTTTTTGAATCTTATGTTTCAGATATTGTAGTGATTTAAAGATATTTTTTTTAACTTGTATGAATTCAGGAACTGTAATTAACAACAGTAAAACAATATTTGTATCTCAGTGAGTTGGGGTTGACCTGACACTAGCTTTGAACATAACTTTCACATGCTCATCAACTCGGTAAGTTCTCCTGTTAGCTGGAATTACTGAATGAAACCTATACACCTTGATGAATGTAATTATACACACACTTTTAATTATAATTATGTACACACTTTTCTCTACATTAAAATACTTTTGTTTGTGAGTTTTCAGCCCTCTCATCAGAACCTTCATCAGACAATAAAACAGTTGAAATTTGATTAGGGATTGCAATGTGATGTTTAATGAATTGAAGAGACTATTTTTACAATATTTTGTTGTTATACAAATTTATTCCAATTTTACTAAATAAGGATAAGTTAATGTGAAGATTCTATGACCTCAAAAGAAATAACTTGTTTTGGGACAAAACTGTATTGGGCTATCCAATTTATTCACCACAAGGAATCCAACCCCAAAATGTAGCTGGGGATGCTAAATATATCACAGTATAAGGCACAATATAAAGACATAATTTTAAAATATACCAATGAACAAATTAAACAGACTTTTGCATTTAGGAGTCTTTATTTCCAGTTCATGATAAATCTCTATATTGTCAAGAATTGCAGAGCTATCAATAACAACATTTTGTGGTGTGAATCACGGTTTGTTCTAACTAATATTTCAAGTTTGTACTATTCTTTCAATTTGGAAGTGGAACTATTTGTTTTATTATTATGTAAGTTCAGCATAATTTCAATTCATAATATTTGTAAATCCTATGAAGAACACTTCTCTAAATATTCCTCTGAGGAATACAGTAACAGATAGTGACCAAGAGGTGCTGTTCTGCAATAACATTACAATGATAAGGAAGACATGTTTAAAAATAATGATAAAATTAACCTACCAGGATGGCTTCTGTTTGAAGTAGGAAGAAGATAAGTTCTTCCATTTTCAAAATGTTCTCCATCTTGGACTTGACGGTGAATATCCCCATCAGGAGTGAGTCCAGTGATCACTAGAGCTGGAATATTAGCTAATCTGAAAGAAGTCAAGAACAAAAGATTAGCTTGCTGGCATTTCTTCTGAATGACCAGTAAAGTTAAATAAAATAAAAATAATTGAATAAAGTTGCTGTTATTAGTTCTGATTTGTAAATGAATGTTGCTGTTCATCCAATTTAGTGATAAAAATAGTGTCCCAGCCAGCCTGATGAACCAAAAAGCCTTGTTAGCTTGGATATAGAGGATATAGTATGGTAGATAAATTGTTGTAGATTATTCATCGCTTTCACTCATAAGTTATTAAAATTATTTACCGAGCATTTTGTCGTAACCCAACAGTTGTTAGTAGGAAAATTTAATATATTGGTATTTAAACACTGTTGGTGTTAATAAAAGAATTTTTGGTACTCCAACAAGTGCTAGTGGTGATAAGTGAAGATACTGGTATTTCAAAAGCTGCTGACACTAATGGTAGGATGTAATGATACTCCAAGAGCTGATGACATACATGACAAGATATAATAGTATTACTAAAGCTGCTCATGTTGATAACAAGATGTACTAGTACTACTACAGCTGCTTATGTCAATGACAAGATGTACTAGAACTACTACAGCTGCTAATGTCGATGAAAAGATGTATTAGTACTACCACAACTGCTAATGTGGATGAAAAGATGTACTAAAACTACTACAACTGCTGATATCAGTAACAAGATGTACTAGGACTGCTACTGATATAATTCACAAGATGTACCTAGAGTTGCCACAGGTGCTGATATTGATGACAAGATGTACCAGTAATAATACAGCTGCTAATATTGATGATAAGATGTACTAGTAATACTACAGCTGCTGATGTTGATGATAAGATGTACTAGTACTACCACAGTAGCTGATGTTGATGACAAGATGTACTAGTACCACTAGAACAGCTGATGTTGATGACAAGATGTACTAGTACTACTACAGCAGCTGATGTTGATGACAAGATGTACTAGTACTACTACAGCAGCTGATGTTGATGACAAGATGTACTAGTACTACTACAGCAGCTGATGTTGATGACAAGATGTACTAGTATATACTACAGCAGCTGATGTTGATGACAAGATGTACTAGTACTACTACAGGCAGCTGATGTTGATGACAAGATGTACTAGTACTACTACAGCAGCTGATGTTGATGACAAGATGTACTAGTACTACTACAGCAGCTGATGTTGATGTAAAGTTGATGCTAGTACTACTACCTGCTTAACTGATGTTGATGACAAGATGTACTAGTACTACTACAGCAGCTGATGTTGATGACAAGATGTACTAGTACTGCTACAGCAGCTGATGTTGATGACAAGATGTACTAGTACTGCTACAGCTGATGTGGCAAGGATGTACTGGTTGCTGCTACAGCAGCTGATGTTGATGATAAGATGTACTAGTACTGCTACAGCAGCTGATGTTGATGACAAGATGTACTAGTACTGCTACAGTTACTGATCTCAATGCCAAGATGTACTAGTACTGCTACAGCTACTGATATGAATGACAAGACATACTAGTGTTGCTACAGCTACTGACAAATCTACTCATTCCATCAAATAGTGGAATGAGGAAAGAGAGTTTTAAGCTTTATGAATTCTTTAAAATTCTTTAACTTTACAAAAAAAACTATTTATTATTATAAGGACCTTGAGATGGAAGATTATACATGCTAACAAAGGAAAGTGATGAACTAAAAAAACCTAATTTTAGTCAGGTAATTTACATTGGAAGCACTTGTAAAATTTGTCTTATCACATGAAAAGTTGAAAGAAAAATAATTTTTTTAATAAATCTTCATTTTCTCACATCCAAAACTATAAATAACAAATGTTCTCCTTCATATCATTCTATAATAAAACTGTTACAGTAGTGCTACAAATAACAGGTCATTATAATAAAACTGTTACAGTAGTGCTACAAATAACAGGTCATTATAATAAAACTGTTATAGTTGTGCTACAAATAACAGGTCATTATAATGAAACTGTTATTGTAATGCTACAAATAACAGGTCATTATAATAAAATTGTTATTGTAATGCTACAAATAACAGGTCATTATAATAAAACTGTTATAGTAGTGCTACAAATAACAGGTCATTATAATAAAACTGTTATAGTAGTGCTACAAATAACAGGTCATTATAATAAAACTGTTATTGTAATGCTACAAATAACAGGTCATTATAATAAAACTGTTATAGTAGTGCTACAAATAACAGGTCATTATAATAAAACTGTTACAGTAGTGCTACAAATAACAGGTCATTAAATTTTGAGAATAAAGAATGTTCTTGGTCATAAAAGATGCTAGCTTGTTACAATTTTTAAAAGAAAATACAGCTTTCAGACAACATGAAAGATAGAACATTACATTTATATTTTAAAAAGAATAGAAAATGCCACATAATGTTATCAGTGTTAAAGTATTTAGATACAAAATATATTTAACACAAATACAAGTCAAACACTATCAAATGGATGGTTTATTAAAGTATTTATTTATGCACTCTATTTAGTTCCGACAACTATTAATCAAACACTATGAAACAGATTGTCTAATAAAGTATTCACATATAAAATCTATTTAGTTAAAACAAATCCACATCAAATAATGCCAACTGAATTGTCTGTTAGAGTGTTTACATAAACAATATACTTATTTGACACTCAGCACAAATTAAATGCTATAAAATGCAAGGTATCTTAAAGTACTCGCCTATATAATCTATTTCGGAATATAGCACAGAATTGGTATTGCTTGAATCACTGTATAAAATGCTTTAATACATTTGCTATGAGGTTTTTAAAGAGTATTGCTAACATGACATACATAGTTGTTTCTATACTGTTGGTGGAAGTTCTGATCAACTTACCTGGCTTTGGCTACTGTCCGACCAGCAAGTGGAGAGTCTTCAACTCTCACTTTGGAAGGTATAATATGATTTATAACACTGTAATGGTCAGGGTAAGGTTTACCTTGAATACCTACTGAGTTTTGTCTAACAGAGGACCATATATTGCCAAAGAATGGGTGGTTTCTCTATGGAAAAAATAATGTTAAGGTTAGAGTTTACTTTTAGTTGGACTGTTTATGTTTAATAGTGCCAGAAGTATAAACACTTCCAAAATATAAACAGACCTTCATCCTAATGAATTAATCCTCAAGATACATTTCTAAACCATGTGCTAAGTAACCTAACCATGGTACTACGTATTCTAAACTTAAGTAATCTTAACCTGGTGATAAATAATATAACTCTGGTATTAAGTTCCCTAAACCTCTGTTAAGTAATCTAACCACAGTGTTAAATAACCTAACTCTATTGATAATTAATCTGTTATCATGCTATGTAAACTAAAATTTGTGATAAGTAATCTAAAACTTGTATTAAGTACTACAACCCTTGTGTTAAATAATATAACCTTCATGCAAAGAAAGATAACTCTCGTTTTAAGTAATCTAAATTATGTAATATAACCCCAGTATTACATAATGTTAACTTCTTTTTAAGTGATCTAACCCTTGTTCTATTTAATCCAAATATCATTTTAAGTAATGTAACCTTTATATTAACTAATAAAACCCAGGTGGTAAGTAATCAAACACTTATGTTTAGCAATATAACCTTGGTAATAAGTAATCTTAACATTGTTAAGTAACCATAATAATGATAAAGCTAACAATGGATCACATCATCTTCAGTTAAATTAAAAACAATAGCACAGTAACTGATGCTAATAATGTGTCACATGATATCCAGTTAAATTAAAACAATAATGCAGTAGTAACTTATGTTAATAATGTGTCACATAATATCCAGTTAAAATTGAAACAATAATGTGCAGTAGTAAATTATGCTAATAATGTGTCACATAATATCCACTTAAATTAAAACAATAATGTAGTAACTGATGCTAATAATGTGTGACATCATCTTAAGTTAAAGTAAGAACAATAATAATGTAGTAACTGTTGCAAATTATGATAGAGTAACAATGTGTCTTCAGCTATAGTACCATAATAATAACACATTAACTGATGCTAACAATGTGTCACATCATTTTCTGCTAAATAACAATACACTAACTGATGCTCACAATGATAAAGTTAATAACTCAAGGTAAAAAAATGTTTACTTTTTCTTGTTCCTGGACAGAAAGTGTTATTTCCCAATTGCTTCTGCCTAAAGTAGATGGAAAAGACTTATTTTTCTCTTCAAATTTTGCTTTTGTGACTTGGGAGCATGTAACAAAAACATGATAGGAGACTATATTTGGGAGCTGATACGAGAAAGTGATCTACATTACAGTCAAAAATCTCGAAAAACTACTCACTTCTAAACATTTTTTTTATAACTTTGGTACACATACATGTAAATTTTGATTCACATGTTCTATTCAGACCTTATGTAAATGAAAATGTGTAAATTTTCCCATTTTTACACATAAAATAGGTTATTTTTTAAATTTCATTATCCAGGTCACAAAAGCAAAGTTTGAAGGGAATAATGACCATTTTCTGTACTTTTACAACATAAGCAATTAAGAAATAACACATACTATCCAGGAACAAAATTTGTGTTATATAGTTTAATGTGTCACATTATCTCTAACTAAAATAACAACAGTAAAAATAATGCAGGAACTGATACTAACAATGTTAAAGCTAATGTACAATGAAATGTAGTGAAACTTTTAAGTTCTTCCATTTATGTGTGTGTGTGTGTGTGTGTGTGTGTGCATTACTTAAAGTGCTTTTATAAACTATTTTGTTAATTTGGTAAAAGATAGAAAACCATTGCTATTTTTATTTTGAAAGCAATATAAATAACAGTTTACCACAGAAATTGCTTTAAAATAATAATAAATATAAAATCCTAATTTCTTTTACCCTGTGTAATGGCTCTGAATCCAAAAAGTTTCCAAACTCATCTGTATCCAAGTTTCCTGAGACAGCTCGTCGAATTTCAGGTCCTACTTCGTGAAGTGTACTAATCCAGCCTGAAGGATGCAGTAACTTTATCCATAATTTGTAATTACATTTTTATTTAATAAACAAAAGTATCAAAACATAAACCATGAGTTAAGTGTTTTAACAATTAACAGTTAGTCAAATGTTTCAAATCATGGCTTAATATGTGTTTTGAGTTAGTAAACCAGAACCTATAGCAAATCTATTATTGAGTCCAGTTTTCAAAGACTTACTGTTAAAGCTACAGCACCATCATGACCAAGTGCACGCTCTTCCTTTCTCTTTTAAATCTTCGAAATAGTCTTGGATTAAAAAAGTGGCATAGAACTTTCCCATCGTAACATCATCTTCAGCTAATATTAAAAAAAAACAGTATAATTATGCAATAACTGATTCTAATAAAGATAAAACTAAGGCATGTAACGTGATATCTAGCTAAAATAAAAACATCAATACAAAATGCTGAGAGTAGGCACTACTACTAATAAAGCTAACCATAGAACATAAGGACACACCACTGCTATAAGGCCTATAGTGGTACACTGGTCTCGTTACTGCTATAATAACCACAGTGGAAGTCTAGTACTAATTTTTGGTTGTTGAAAGGTAAAAATTTATAAATCTGGACTGATACAAACCACCAGCAGGAGGTACATCTTGGTCCAGCAACTCAGGACTAGTTCGTTTCCAAATCTTTTTTATGACATCACGCAATTCTTCATTTGCTTCATCAATGTTTCCTTAAAGATACAAAAAAACGTGAATCAATAGTGCTCTCTCTACAAATAGTTATAACTTCTTACACAACATTGGATAATTAATTACAAAATACAAAATTAACTAACTTTAGTGTATGGTACATTTAATAAACAATGCTCTAATATTTGATGTACAAAATAAGGAAAATTGTTTTATATTAGGCAATTTATAACATGAGAGTTTATTTATTTTAATTATCCATATATTTTTATTAAATGAAGTCTTTATCAATAGTATTATTATGAAACAGTAAAAATTTCAACTCATAAAAGATAAGTAATATCTTAACATTTTCTACATATACACATTTCCTATTGCTATGACCCTCCAGTGGCACAACGGCATGTCTGTGGATTTTGTTTTGTTTGTTTGCTTTTGAATTTTGCACAAAGCTACTCAAGGGCTATCTGTGCTAGCCATCCCTAATTTAGCAGTGTAAGACTAGAGGGAAGACAGCTAGTCATCACCACGCCAACTCTTGGGCTACTCTTTTACCAACAAATAGTGGGATTGACCAATACAGAAAGGAAAAAGAAATGAATAAAGACAACAATGATAATGAAACAATAACAGAAAAACAATAATACTGACATTAGTAATAGTGAAACAACAACACTAAACAACAACTAATAACACTGACATTGTAACAATAACCAAGAAGACAACCAATATTACTGAAAACTGTGATACTGTAACAATACCAAGAAAACAACCAATAACACTGAAAACAATGATACTGGACCAACAGCTAAAAAAAAAATTCATACTGACAGCAGTGACACAAAACCAAACATCAAGTGATTACTATGATGAAACCTCATGAAGACATAGTGGTATTGTTTAATTGTGTAAGATTATATAATTTTTTTTCTTAAAAACAATTTATATTTCAGTTTTTTTTAACCACTAAATGTTCTTTCTTAAGAGAAAAAGTATGTGTTTGTCATGCTAACACTGAAGAAAGTATTATTCAATGGATAAATGTTTTTACATATTTATAGACTAACAGATTATCTGCACTAGCTGTTTCTAATATTAAACTAATAGATGAGGGATAGCAGCTAATGATATAGTGGTATTTCACTGTTACATCACACCTACTCTTCCTATTTAGTTGGCCTTTACCTCGTAAACCTTTATCATCCTACCTTCTGTTTTGATGCATAATGAAGTTCGAACGACCGCAAGCAAAGTGGCATTAAACATGACTGTGCCATCAGTGTTGAGTGGCATGTTCATTGATACAAGTCTCTGGAGGAAATAAACTAGCATGACACATAAACACACAAGATAAACAGAAACAGCAGTAAGTAAAATACAGAAAATAAATTTACATGCAGGTGTAAACAAACACTAATATAAATGCATAAATTAAAGATATAAGCAAATTGCTTTTGCAGATTAATAATCAAAGTATAATCTTCTTGTTCTGTCATAGAGATATCATTATGAATGGAATCCTAATTACATTTTCTATAAACATAAGACCTTAATCTGTATATCTTCCCTTGAGACATAATGAGTGCTTTAATCCAGTACATCTTCCATAGTGACATAATGAGTGCTTTACTCCACTATATCTTCCCAAGAGACATAATGAGTGCTTTAATCCTGTATATCTTCCCAAGAGACATAATAATTGCTTTAATCCAATATATCTTCCTTTGAGACTTAGTGAGTGCTTTAATCCAGTGTGTTTTCTCTAGAGACATAGTGAAGGCTTTAATCCTGTATATCTTCCCTAGAGACATAATAACTGCTTTTATCCAATATATCTTCCCTAGAGACTTAGTGAGTGTTTTAATTCAGTATATCTTCTGTAAAGAAATTGTGAGGGCTTTAATCCTGTGTATCTTCCCTAAAGACATAATGAGGGCTTTAATCCTGTATATCTCTCCTAGAGACATAGTGAGGGCTTTAATCCTGTATGTCTTTCCTAGAGACATAATAAGTGCTTTAATCCAATATATCTTCGATAGAAACTTAGTGAGTGCTTTAATCCAGTATGTCTTCCCTAGAGACATAGTGAGGGCTCTTATCCAGTATATCTTCCCGAGAGACATAATGAGGGCTTTAATCTTGTATATCTTCCTTGGAGACATAGTGAGTGAGGGTTTTAATCCTGTATGTCATCCCTAGAGACATAATGAGGGCTTTAAACCCATTAATTTTCCT